>NC_046363.1:33543150-33638650 GCF_011125445.2 Fundulus heteroclitus
ATAGCTGCTGCTATCACATCTATTTTGTCAGAATCCACGAGTGTCACCAGCCAAATAAGGGCACCTTGACTAGCTTAACTTGTTGTGGTTTCTCATGGCGCCTGCTGCTTACAAGATTTTCATTTGATGCTGTGATTGGCTAACACCAAATTTTGGTAGGCGGGCACTAGCTGTCGCTTCGTCCAATCAGTTCAGAAAGTTATGCTGAATGTCCCTCCTATCCATGAACGGATTTGATGGGAGCAGACCTGGATGTGCAAAACAGAGAGGGCTACACTTTATCAATCCGGCTCGCCAGGCTTTTCTATGCTTCAGAGTGAAGCATAGAAAAATCGAGGATTTCCTGGGATGGGACTGAGATTTAAGCATACTTCCCAGACTTTAAATTTGGCTGAGGTCAGATAAATGCCTGAATTTAATGCATCACTGCCACTGACAGCTCAACCTCTCCACAACATGACACTACAACTACCAAGTTCATTAAAGCAGTACAGTTTACCAAGATTTGAAAGCTTCACCTTGACTACTCCAAACATTGTTCTGTCATCCTGGCCAAACAGCTCAATCTTTGTCTCATCTGATGACAAAGCTTCTCTAGACAAGACATTTGGCTTGTCCCTAGAGGCATGTGCAAATTTTCAGTTTCAGAGTTTTTCAGAGCAGTGGCTTCTTGCTTGCTGGGACCATCTCAGTCAATTTTGATCTTAAAGGTATAGTGGGCGGTCTTCTTTCGGCTTCAATCACCTTATTAATTGATTATCCCACATGCCAATCATTGTGACATGATCACAGAATGGCAATGTGTGTGGTTATTCCCAGCTAATTTCCTCTTGCCTACTTCTAGTGTTTATGTATCCAGTGAGCTTCGCTTCCAGCCGTTCATTGTAGCTCCGCTGCTCTCACCGTATACTTCGAAAATGGCTGAGAATTGCAAGAAGCAAACTGTCTTACTATTTATAAGAAGAAGAGGAAGGTCTCAGAAGAAAGAAATCTCCCAAATGTATTTGGGAGATTCTTTCCCTCTGATGAGTGGACGTAGGATGATCTTGCACATGCACAGTTATTCAAAAAGGGACTTGAGCGTTACTTACCTACATTTCCAAACACATAGTCCATTATACCTTTAAACTGTGAACAGTAACACTGGGGTTCCAGCAGCTTCTAGTTTATGATTAACTTGAACCTTGGTGGTCTCTAAACAGTCCAACCCTTGTCTTTCAATCTGAAAGTGACAATTTGGGTCAGATAAAAACACAGCAGGATAGTATGACGGAATGGCTTTCCCAAAGCCTGACCTCAACTGCATATAGAATTTGAAGACTATGCTTATGTATCTGCCAAACATGGTCACATATCAAGATAAACTAATGCTGGGCCCTTGTTGATGGCTAAACATGCATGAAGAGATGTGCAACTTGCTAAGGAATACTTGGACTTGAGATAAGATAAGAAATAACTTTGGTGTCAAACAATGGGGAAACACTGGCGTGACAGTGGCAAAAACACAGAGTTACACACTAGATTAGTAATATGATTTTTTCTTGTAATCTGAATAACAAGCTAATTTAAAGTTAGGAACTAAAGCAAATCAAAATGAACTTTTCACAAAGGGCAAAAAGAAAAATATTCCACAGTTATTGATAATAGGGCATATTCAAATAAAAGTACATGTTTGCAAGCCTCTGCAGTCTGTTTTATTTTTTTATTTTTTTTATTCACCGAAGTTGTTTGGTGTCTAAACACTCAACCCTAAAACAATGAACAACTATATGAATAAATAGCCAAAATTAAGACATCCATGCCAGTTGTGTATACTTTTTACTGGCACCGAAGAGCAGCAGAGAAAGAGACAGAAAATCCCTCTCAAATATTCCCCTTTCTCTCCCCGTAATTTTAAGGCAAGGATCCCTGGAGAAATACCCGACTCCCTTTCCACCTCTGCACAGCAGACTGAGTTAACTGGTGGCCCCGGTAATGCTGGGGGCTGAAGTAGAAGGTGGGCCCCTGCTCAGGTGTGCTGACAGCATGGGTTAGTCTTCGGTTAGATTCAATATGACAGCAGAGAAGCCAGCAGGGCCTAGTTGGCAGGTTGGGTGCTAAAGGCCTTACAGTGAACCTAAAGCGCAAAAGACTCAAAGGGGGAGAAAAGCGCACAGAGGAGGATTGAGTCACATCTCCAGTCGAACAGAATGAACTCTTGGTCAATCAGCGTCACTCCCCGTTGGTCTACAGCTTTGTGATGACAACAACAGACAGCTTAGCTCGCTGTGTGTTCTTAGGTTTAAAATAGCAAGTAAACCATTCGCCACAACAAAGCTGAATTCTCTACTGACATTGCCTTGTGAAAGTATACATCACTGTTAAACTTTTTTAATGTTTGCATGCTTCCAAAACCATAAACTTCAAAGCAGTTTATTGGAAGTTGTTGGAATGTTGTTGGGCTCTGTTGACTTATTAGGCAATTAGTTGCATGGAATTTTATTAAGGGTTCTAAAATTAAAAGAAGCTCAACACATACGAAAACTGATTTTTTTCTTTGCTGAAAAAAATGAGAAAGCTATGCATGTTTTATTTACTTCAAAATTGTGCAGTACTTGATGTATCACAGAGAATCCCAACAAAACACACAGAAATTTTACATGACAGCATGTGAAAAGGTTCAAAGGGTCTGGATACTTTTGCAAGGTTCTGCATGATATATAAAGAAATGCAGCAAAATTTTAAGCAAAGTGTAAAAAAGAAAACTTTTTTTTATGAACTGGGTGATCAATAAAATCAACTTAGAAAATATGAGATGCGTGAGCTGTCACAGTTGTTTAACATTTGTTTAAAGTTCCTGTTTTTTGCAACCTGTAGTTGGTGCACTGCTGTATTTGAGGACATGGAGGCCCATCCTCCTAGGTGCATTCTAAGTCAGATGCAAATCAAAGACCCAGCGTCCTAGGTCACTGTCCTGGGTCGTTTGAAGCTATTGTTTGGTGTGAGTGGAGTTCTTAAACGGTCCGAGCTCGGTAACTGAGATAACTATCGAGTGTAAATGGAACGCAAACTAAACTGAACCGAGCCAGACACAACCTAACTGCGCTAAATCTAGACCAGTTCGATAGTAGGGCTCGGCATGGTTTTTCACTGGCTCGGCCTACTGATAAAGAGAGCATGAGCAGACATGCGTCATCTCCTTACAGTCAGCTGACTAATTTTGCTGTTTCAGGCATTCATAAAAATATTAGCTTCCTTACTGTGTCCTGCGATTTCCAGTGATGATTCTGCTTAGCAGTGTGATGAACCTCAACGTCTGTCGTTGTTTCCTGCGTCTGTAAGCCCTGATTAGATGTTTGTTTGTCTTATCCACTTCCTTAAAGCCGACTCTGTCAAGTAAATTTACCAAAGGTTGCCTTCTTTGCCTGACTCTCCGCAAACAACGAAATATCACAATTATAACCAAACACAACTTCCGGAATGTTACGGGCGTTGCCATTTTTATTTGCTTGATTCCCTCCTTTCAATCCTAGAGAGCAGTAGTACCGCAGATCGTCACTAGGAGGCGAGGAACCGTGCTAGCGTGATGTGTAAACGGTCGTAAGAACCAAGCTCAGCACGGTTAACTGATCCAAACTCAGTCCGAACTCGGCATGGATCGGTTAAAAAAGGGTAGTGTAAATGGGGCTATTGATGACTCTAAAATGCACTCCATTTTTACCACAAGAAATCAAAACTCCAGCTAGAATATGCTGAGAGGAATTTGGGTTTTGACTACAGATTTTGAAGAATTTTAACAAGTGATGAAGCTGAACTGCAAGTATACATGGCAGACGGGTCATTGTTGATATGGTTGATACGGGTTAGTTCCCTTTGTACAGGAACTGGCAGTCTTGATCAGGCCGTTTCAAAAAGGACCATGATGCCTTCTGCTGATGTTTAGTCCACTCTCCAGCATGACATTGAACCCAAGCACATCTCTATGTCAACCTTAGGTTGGATGAGAAAATGATCTCGGAATTTCTAGGAAAGCCTTACCTTTCATCAAATCTGATTAAACATACAGTATTTGGTGGTTATATTTTGAAAACACAGTTGCAGCATTTAAGCTGTCCAACCTTAGTGAGGAAGAAGCTTCTCCACATGGATAATGGCCACAGATTTTAACTGAGAAGGGTGAGAAGCCCTTACAGAAAATGTTTTTAGTTGAAAAAGCTGAAGGATACTACACAGAGTACTGAAGCTGGGGCTTGAACAGTACCGCACGGTCACATATGGTAAACTAGTACAGTTACATTTTTCATCTGAATTTAAAATTCTTTTTTTGTCAAAATAACTGAAATATGTATGAAGAATAATCTTTCTATGGAATATTTTCATTATTAAGTAATTTCATTTAATGTTTACCCCCCATTATGATTTTAAATCAAATCACAAAAATGTTTTTTTTTTTTTTTTTTTTTGACGAGGGGGTTCATAAAACCAAAGTTTATTGAATTTTATCCTTTTTTGAAGAAAAAATGCTTTCTGTGGTTATAGATTTTTAAAGATGCACAGTAGTTTAGAAACATTGCTCTACTTTAGGGAAGGTGCAAATGCCATTGGTTAAGATAATGTTAGGGAGAGATGTAAAGTTCAGTGGAAAGAGAGTGTAATGCCTTTTTAAGGTGAGCCATTTTAGCACGCAACCACATTTGTATATGTCTGTGTATTTACCCGCGAAGGGAGGGAGGTGACCTTTCCATGTGGAGATGGTGTCTGCATGGAAACGCTGCACGCTGCATCCTAATGGCCACCCAGGGCCACCTTGCCTCCACGGCCGTCCTGATATTTGCCTAAACGTTGGGTGGGTGAGTGGTTTTATTTATTTATTTAATTCCTACTCCTAACAGAGATATTTACAGAACTTTCAGTAGATCTGATAGCGGTCGTTTTGTAACCTTTGTACGTTTCTCAACAGTCTTCGGAAGGCAAATTAATAATGTGGTGCGAACATACTTCTGATTTAAGATGTCCTTGCAACTGAAATATGTTTATTTGAAGCAGATATTCATAAAAAAAATTGTCAATGTACACATATGCAGTGAGGCAAGTGAAGATTTTTTAGTTTGTCTTCAAAGCTGAAACCTGCCTAACCTGCCCATCATAGAAAGACCGACAGTATCATTAGTAATGCTGCTCTCAGTGAGGGTTAAGGCGGAGGTCTCCCAGTCAACAAAGCTGCTCTGCCTGCTTCGTGCTGCTCTGTGGATCATTAGGAAAATGAACAACTCGAGGTCTGTGTGTGTGTGTGTGTGTGTGTGTGTCTGTATGTTTCTGTGCCGCTGGGCAACGGACAGCCTGATTACTCTCCTCTGTCTCCTACTTGCCTGCCGGCCCCCTGACTTATCCTCAGAATACTAACTCCCTCCTCACCAATACACAAACTCACATATTTGATAGAATCACAATTGCTTTTTTTTTTTGTCTAGATTAATTTCTGCAAAACTTCTGAATGCATCAAATCTTGACACACGATTCCAGGCCTGCAAATCTATACCTAGGGGTATCTCGGTACCTTGCAAAACCCTTTACCACCACAAGACATTCTCCTCACTTCTATGTGTGTATCCCCCAACTGTGTAGTTGGAGGCAAATGGCACGCATGCATTTTAAAAGCACATCAGTGTCTGGACCAAAAAACCCCTTAAAGGTGGAAAAAATTGCCGGATCAACAATTGATGTCAAAGGAACAACTCTGAGGAAAGGGTTGGCGATTTTTCTTCTCCGCAAGGGCATTTGTGTGCTAGCTGTCCCCATTAACAAGCTGAGGAGGTAATGTTGGTGGGTGGACACAGTGTGTATGTCTGTGTGTGGGGGCTGTGTGTTGCTGAGCCTATACTCCAATATCCATGCTTAGCCTGACAAACAGGAGATAAAGGCAATGTTTGGCTTTAAGCTAGCAGGGCTTTACCAAACATTCAGGATGTAAGTTTTGATTTTTTTTTTTTTTTCTGTAACATGAGAAGTAGAAATTCTGTTGTATTATAATATAGATGCATATTTATTGGTGTAGGTGTATATACTATCTGTTATTACCTGCTGTGATATTCCAACCAGGGGCAGATGTGATAGACACCTGCAGAGGTCCTGAATCCAAACCTAAAATACAGAGGCCTTATAAGAAATCTGTTTGCCACAGGTGCAATTCTTGTTCAATCATTGTTTAAAAAGGGGCAAAACATAAATTTCCAATGTGCATTAAGGCAAAGTTTTAAAAAAGCAAGTCCAAAAGGAGAAAACTGTTTTTTCCTCATAGTGAACTTCTCAGCACTGATATCAGAAGGCGTCGAAAGGACTGAGGCTGATGCAAAGATCCCCGTTTCAATATATAATTTTTTATTATTTTAATTTTGTTTTTACTTTAGTGCATTTTAAAACATTTTTATCCAGACAGTTTAATTTAGGAATACAGCTCTGACAAAAAAACAACAACAAAAAAACACTTCTGTTATAAGGGCGTGAGCCCGAGCCATCTATGAACCACCATCTCTAAAGCAAATAGTCATAAGGATAATAACTCTCGTCAAAACCTAAACCAGATTATTCATATTATTGGTTGGTGTTTTTCTTTTTTTGATGTATGCGCATCTTCGCCACTTGTAAACAACACATTTGACTGGTATTGCAGCAATTATGTGACCTGCCAACATGGCAGTCATACATACAATTCATATGTACACAGCTGAATTAAAAAAATAAATATATATTGATTCTTGAAATCTTTGATTTCTGCTGTTGACAGGTCATTTGTGTCATCAATAATTAGCTAATAATCTAAATATGTATTAATTTCAAACTCAATGATAGTCAATAAATTGTTGTTGCTTCTAAAAATAACAACACAGTGATTTGTATTAACATTTCTAACTTACATTTTCCGCACGTGAACAACTTTCTCAGGAGTATAAAATAATGGCATATTCTTTTTATACATTCCCACCATTCTTTATATTACAACACAAACAAATTCACACTACTTTTCACACATTAATTATGCAGTTAGAAAAAAAAAAGCTATAATGATGGAAAGGCTGGAAGGTGAAAATGAGGAATTCAGTTTCTGGTGCTCCCATGATGAATATTCATATAACATCAATTTTGTTTGTTGCAGGGTGCAACAGTCACTTCCTGTTTGTGAAACTGTTAGGGATCAGGAAAAAGATAAATCCGTTTTTGGTGAGAGGAGAAAGGTGTCTGTGCTCCAAGGTAGACACGTGATGTGTCTGTGTCTGCGGACTGTGAACCACTTTCAAAGGGTCCCCTAGTCCCTTCCGTAACATAAAACTCTACTCGATTTTGTTAATTTAGTTTGTGTAGCACATCAGTCTTTTTTTGATATTCAAAGTAGTTTATGTCTGAAGATCACCTTTGTTTTTTATGCATACTTTTTTATTTTTTAAAGAGCTTTGCAGTTTGTTTCACCTCCAAGAGGACGTAAAGATAAGTATTACCACTTTTTCCGTACCTAAACCTAATGCTATTATTTAAAAAAAATGTCCTAAGATCACTCTTGTAGTGTTTGGTTTATTTGTGTTGATTATTTAGTTTTCTTTTTTTTTCTCTTTTTTTTTTTTTTTACATTTTGTTTTTCAGGTTTACAGTATCTGGCTTTTTTGTAGATGCTGCATCAATCTGACACAGGTGATAATAACAGACTGAGCCAAAGACATGCAAATGACTAAAGCTTTATTAAAATGCACCATAAAGGGGTTAGGCATGTCTGTTGGCAAGTGAAATTACCATTTCCCCTTTCTTTGAGTCTATTATTTAACTCAACCGTATTTAAACTTGATGCGCTCTTGAAGGAGGTCAGACACAGTCCTTTATTTGTGGAGGATTTTCTTCTTCTGTGAAAAATTGCAAAGCATTTAGAGCTTAGATCAGAAAGGGTCAGGGACCTTTCCTTTAATTTCCCTTTATCTTCTCTGCCATGCTGCATAAGCTCAAGCACATCACTGTACAGATGTTGGGCATGTCTCTGTGATGTTTATTTGTGTACCAGTTTTTCAGTCAGACAGTGTATAGTTTGGCCCGTGCTTTTAAGATAAGTCTGAAATGCTTTCATGCAGCTTTTTCTACACGTTTATGTCCACGTTGTGCTTTTTTCCCGGTAATGCTCTTTTAGTCTAATACATAATTTCTTTAGTCTATTGTTTCATTTGAACAAACTGCTTCATTATGCTGGCCTGTGTCTCAGAAAGCCATACAGTACTATATTCACACTTCTTGACCTTTTACATTTTGTCAAGTAGCGGATTCCAATGACATTGTGGGGATTTTATGTCATTTTATGTGGCCTAGCAACCCAAAGTAATGGATAATTGGGAAGTGGAAGGAAAAGGATATGTGGTTTTCAAAATTTCTGACAACTTAAATTTAAAAGGGTGCCATGCATTTGCAGTCACAACTTCAAATACACCAAGACTTGACCCTCCACCTAAAATGACAGGCTAGGCAAGGGGAGTATTAATCAGGGAAGCAGCAAAGATGCCAGTGGTAACTCATGTGTGAAAATCTATTAGTCATGAACTTTCCAAAAGTGGAAGAGCAGCAAGAGGAAAACAAATACTAAAATAAAGACATTAGAAGTCCAGTTTAAAGCTTGTTGGACACAGCGAGCATGGGGAATACGGTGCTCCGGCTACATGAAACCAAAACGACCTTTTTGCTCCATATGCAAAACAGTTTTGTGTCCAGTTCGGAGGATTTGGAGTAGGGTTTAAAGTGTTGGATGAACATGGAGCGCTGTAGGATTTATTAACATAAAAAAAAAAAAAAAAAAAAACTTACACGTCATGAGGTGGGCAAAATATGGAGCATGGACAGAGAAAAAGGCAGTTACACAGGTAAGTAATGGACATGATTACGGGCTTCAAACTGAACAATCCAGTGAGGAACAGTGACCAAGAGAGTGCTAATATGCTGAGGGAGGTTTGGAAAATGACAGAGGAGCAGCTGAGCCACAATGTAAGCAGGGAGAGCTGAGAGCAGGAGACGAATTAACACAGAGGAGCCAAACTAAAACACAAGGAAAGACTTGATCAATGAAGAACGACAAATACTAAGCTAAGGGAATATACTACAATACACAGTGAATGGAACGGACGCAAGAAACAAAACACAAAAGGATGAACTAATATGGCAAGACTGAATTGGACATAAATAAACAACAAGGAAATACTGAATAAAGACAAAAGAAAAACAAAACCTAAGCACCTGAATATTGTAACATTTTGCAGTAAGCAAACCCACTACAGGCTACAAAACACTCAGACTGGGGTGATGCTTCACCTTCCAATAGGAAATCACCCTAAACATGAAGCTAGAGTTGCAATTAAATGGTTTACTGCATATCAGATTATCTCCATATCTTAAAATGGTCCAGTCACAGTCCAGATCCATGTAACAGTGAATGAAAGGTGTGTGAATACTTATGCAAGGTACAGTACATTGCTAAAACAACAAACCTTATAACACTGTTCAAATGTAGTTGACATTTATTTGTCATCAGTTTGGAGACAGCACTGAGGCAAAGACAGAACGACTAGAATGCTCTCTTATAAGCTTACTTGGAGGATGTTACAACAAATGCTTTCACCGTAATCCGTAACTGAGACTCGCAAGCAGGGGACTGGAACTAATGAAGACAACTATTCAATTACAAGCTCAATTAATGCAAGTGCCTGGAAGCATGGATCACAGACGAGCCAAGCTGCTAGCCTTAGATGTTGTGGTCCACAACTGGAGGCAAACAACACACTTACACATTAAATTCTCTCCCTCAATCCCTTGGCTTAGTGCTTATTTTTGTCTCTGTTTTAAAATGGCTTTATTGGCTCATGAGATGTACCTTGAAGTATTCCTTAAATCTATCCCTTTGTCCGCTGTGTGGGCTCATAAGGAGCTGAATTCACTATGTTTGGCTGTAGGTTTCCAACCTCTTCTTAGGTATTAGTCTGTTATCGCCATTCTCTTCGGAGGTTTCTTGCCTACGTTCACCATATTTGAGGGAACACAACAAAATGTCCAATTTATCTTGATTTACCTTTGATTCTTGCTTTGGCTCTTATTGATTTCATACAACTTGTTATGTTCTTCTTCTTCTCTGTTGTGTTTTTGGATAAATCCATGTTGTTTACAGTGTGCGATGACCCGTGGGGCATCGATATTATTCTAAACCCTCTTTCTCACTGAGGTTTTGT
The DNA here is from genome assembly GCF_011125445.2 of Fundulus heteroclitus. Taxonomy (NCBI): domain Eukaryota; kingdom Metazoa; phylum Chordata; class Actinopteri; order Cyprinodontiformes; family Fundulidae; genus Fundulus; species Fundulus heteroclitus. The sequence continues at coordinate 33,553,374 of NC_046363.1, forward strand.
GAAGTATCAATAGGAAGCCATGTTTGCTTTTAATTAAGTCCCTACCTCACCGCAGATGGGACTCTGCTCAGACCCCTCAGCCCAATTAAAAATGGTCTTCCCTACTTCAGCGCTACATCTCCGTTATATAAATATATATACATCTGATAAAGAAGATCTGTAATTTTTTTTTATACTGTCTGTTACATGTTGCAAATTAGCTCTGATTGCGAACATCACACCTTGCTGTGAAGCCTCTTGTTGCTCAAAGGGGAAAGCTCTGCACTGATTAAACATCTGGAAAAAAAAAAGGTAAATAAATAGTAAATAGGAAGCTTAACAAAACAAAAAGATGGTTAATTATATCCCCGGAATTGAAATAGAATGGTGACGCCACTGGGGAGTTGAGTCTAATTATTTAATTTATCTGAAAAAAGCCTCATGAGGATGTTTAACATTTTCTTTCTTTTTCTCCTTTTTATACACATTTAACAGTCTACTTGTTGCATAACATTGCATTTCTTCCCCCAGTTATACCTTTGAAGCACATTTTGAGCTTGTCAATTCATCTGCACGTATTTAGCATAATGGGATACATTATTTGGTAATCAGCTAAGGCTGCAGCCACTAACTGTTTTCCCAAGTACTCTATCAAATAAACCTTTGATTAACTGAGTAATCAAATAAACATATGCTATCCAAGTCATACCCAACCTTTTCTTTTCTTAAGGCTTGGACTTAAATCCACAATAACAGCTAAGCAGGTGCTTTTCTACATCAGAGTTGTACATTTCATATGCATGCGCATTCCCCAGCTAATATCTACATTTAATTTAGTAATTTATACGTTATATTTCAGAAACTCTTTTGAGGGCATATTACTTTGGTCTTCAATTATTTTTTTATGTGTAGATAAGGGATTTAAAGATAGCTGCAGCATCAAGTTAATAAAGTGTAAAGCTGGGCATACACTTTACGATTTTTTTGCCCTTTTTGGGTCGATTCTTCAGTCGTGCGAAATTTTTTTTTGATAGTGCCGAGTTTCCCCCAACCTCGCACATGTGAAAACAAGGGAATTCTTCTTCGCAGATGAAAACGTAGTCGTGGGGAGAAGCACGGCGGCGGTGCGTGTGACATGGAGTTAAACTACGGGGCTGAGTCTGATGTGTGGTTTTTGGACGTACAGTGTGAGCAGTCAGGTCGCATCGGGCCGCACAGTTTAAGAACAGATATCATGAGCTGTGAACTTTTAAACCCTTCGGTTTCGTCGTACAGTTTGAGCTGTATCTGAGTGCAACGATTGCAAATATCCTACAGTGTATGCCTGGTATTAGTGTCTCCAACAGATAGGTAGAGACAGAAAAAAAAAAAACATCAACTAAGCCTGAGAACAAGAGAAAGCTTATTAATCCAAAGATTTTGAAAATATTTTAGAGGTAAAATTCAGTTTTTGAAATAATTTAAATAAATGTTTTATCTCTGCAATGAATTAGGTTAATGTAAGTGAAAGATCAGACCCCCCCCCCATGTTCTATCAAAAGGCACACTTGCCATCCTTGACATTTCTTCTTTTTTTTCTATTCCTTTCCATTTTTATGTCCTTCTCCATTAGTTTAATCAAGTCTTTTCTAGTTAAAGCCAACCAACATCTTCCTTTAAACACTCATACAGTCCACTTAGGATTCTGACATTCTGCTTCCCCCAACATTTTTAACATAAAATGCATATAGCTGAAACAATAATGGCAGGCTGCAGCTGTAGCTATTGTTTTAACATGGCATGTTGGCAATATATCAACTTATAGATTAATGTAATATATTAATGCTCTAAAATTTTGCTTTATATGGTGTATTTTGCTTGTATCGCACTAAAGCATGGGCCAGCCTATGATTGTTTTTTTTTTTTTAATAACAGTTCTAATCATTTTATCTCTGTCACTTTCATTTATTCAGATTTTGGTGAATAGCCTTAAATAAGAATGAACAAACTTGCCAAATTTAGCACGTTTTCAGTTAAATATGCCTATTGTGGATTAGTGAGCGGTGCAATGTTATGTGCGCCGTACGGTCGGAGAAAACTCCAGACTTTTCTGTCACACCTCATTAAAAGGACTTTAAGCTGCAGGCACAGTAAGCAGCAGAATTTTCGCACTTTTGAAAATGTAACTTTTAAAGATGACAAATGAAACTGATTCTCATACTGACTAATGTATTAGCAGCGCTCTGACTAGCGTATGACCAAGAGTGTCCCTGCACACTCCAGGCAACTGTTGGGTAGAGGAACCCAAAACAAAGTTTCCCTAGTGGCATGATGGAGCCCCCCTAAGCCAGTAAACAACGATGACAGTAATCATATTTGTTTGTGGTGCTATGCTTCCTCACCTGTCCAGCGCCAAGGCTTGTTAAAGGACAAATGACTCTTAATAAAGCATATTTTTTTTCTCCTCATCTCTCTTGTTCTCTTCCCTCTGTCCCCTCTGTCAGGGTTTCTTTGCTCCCTGCTGCCCTGCCCCCACCTGCGGAGGCCAGGTTGCCAGGCCGTGGGGCGGTGGGATTGGCCAGCTCCACGCTGAGATTGATTACCCCTCTAATCTTAGGACTGCCAGCGTGTCTCCAGGGCCAAAAAACCCTAGCTTGAATTCCCCCTAGTGCCCCAACACCCACCCTTTCTCTGTCCCTGTTCCTCCCTTCCTCTTTCTTTCCCCAGACCCTTCATCCCTCTGTCCCTGCGCTGCCAGAGGCACTGAGGGATGACACTAAGTCACAGCTCCAGACAGGGCCACTCGCTCGCAGAGCCTGCCTTGTTCACCATATGTCATGGCAAATGGGGCTCCCGTGGACCCTGCCACGGACAACAGGAGGATCAGGGATGAGTGCTGGGGGTTGTATGAAGAGGGCGCAGAGCTGAAGAAGCCTGTTCAGCTTTTCAAGGAAGAGTCATTAAAATTGTGTTGTTGGAGCTGAGAGAATGTTTGAAAAAAAAAAAAAAAGTTAATGTATAGAAATCAGCCTCAGAACATTAATTCCTTCATGGGTGTTGATATGCTTGGCTTCTTTAGTATGTTCACATGCGATTTGTTGAAGGATGCAGGTGATAACATAAAAAAAAAAAAAAAAAAAAAAAAAAAAAAACTCTCCCAGTATGTATAATAAGTGCATCAAGGACACAAGCTACATGACAACTTGTAAAGGTGACAATTGTGCTTGGGGATGGTACGACCTGTCATCTAGACGCTGTCATAGTGCCACAGCAGCTCTTATTAGATGAAGAAAGACTTGTGGTGAGGCTGCGTTGAGGCATTACTCTTCAGTTTGTCACTTTAGCAATCACTTTCTCCCGTAAAGCCGAAGTGATATAGGACGAGGTGGGGAGCCGGGTGGAAACCCTTCAGCAGTGCAATTAGCAACGTAAAGGCTTTGCACAAAGTAGAACAAAGTGGTAATTATAATGAATAAACATCAGGATGTACAACTGCATGGCACAGTTGTTTGGAACAAGTAGGAAAACACAATGTCCATAGTTTTAGCTACGTGAACATACATGTTTAACAATAGCGTTTTACTTTTCTAAGTTTTGTGATGAACATTTCTTATTTGATCATCAGGGTGGTATCAAGAAGATGCTCAGTGTATTATGTGTTGTTTTATTAATTTTGAAAGACTGCATGACAACATTAGATGCCTTACATCTACAAGCTTCAGTGTGCTTTATAGGTATTTATTTGACAGACTCACACAAATTACTGCATAATTCTGAAGTCGAAAACTATACGGTGACAAAGCTTTGTTTAACCACCTGTCTGCACAGTTAGAAGTGCAAGTCTTTGAGGGCATGTCTCTACCTAATGTACACATCTATAGACTAAACCATTCTTCTTTCCAAAAATAGCTCAAACTCAGATTAAATGGAAAGCCTCTGTGAACAGCTTCTTCAAGCTATTGAGAAAAATTCTTAATTGGATTTAGGTCTGCACATTTACTGGGTCCAGTAGCACATTCTGATATGAGCAATGTGACTATTCACAGATGGTGCCACTGTCTTGGGGTGGCAGCACCAGTGTTATAAAAAATATTAATCTCTCAGTTGCACCTACAATCTAGAACAAATCTTCTTTTACTTTTCGCATGACCGATGACTCAAAAGGGAAAGGACTCTTCCCTCAGTATAAGCATACGTGGGTCTGAGTCAAATTTTCTAATCCGTACTAAATTACGGGAACCATTTCAAAGATGTTTTAAGACTAGACTGAATTTGTTGCAGTTTAAAATGTATCTGTGAAAAGAGATTCATGAAAATTGTTTATTCTCTGAAAGCACACGCAGCAAGACGGCCTAAGATTGAGATAAGAGTGAAAACATTAACAGATACACACGTGAAACCTGGACTGAAGTACCCTACTAACCGACACTTTATAGTGAAGGCTTTTGAGAGGCTTATACTCAAAAATCTCCTTCTGCACCCAAGAATGGGTGCAGAAGGAGGGGTTCACCTTGGGCAGCATTCGTTCGAGAAGCACCAGACTAGGTGACTCAAAAACAGCTTTGATATAATCGTTCCCTTGTAGCTCTAGCTGTATGTTTAGCACCGTTGTCCCGTGTAAGGTGACCTTCTGACACTGAAGTTTTTCTCAGCCTCACGTTTCCTTGTATTTAGCTTGCCCATCTTCCATACACACCTGAATAGTTTCCATGGGTAGGGCAGTGAGTTCAGCATGATCTGCAGTGAGAAGTCTGCTTCAAATAGAGAAAGTTTGACTTTGGTCACTTTCTTCCCCATGTGTCTTGTGTCTCTTTGCTTTTGGCAAATTGAAAATATGAGCCTATATTTCTGTCTTTCAAAAATGGGGTATGTTTGGAGTTAATGGGGATGAATACAAATGTGTGTCAGACTACCATATTTGCATTTGTTCACAAGAAAATACAAAAAAAATATTTAAAACAGTATATAATTTTTCATCCAATTATGTGTAACTTTGTCTTGGTTAGTCATGTACAATCCCAGCAAAATTAATTGAACTTTAAATTATTAACAGGTCAGGTTGTGTGAAAGTTCAAGGGATAAAAACACTCTTTCAAGGCACTGTACTGGGAAATGATCACATAAATTCTTAAATGTTCAGAGTAACTTTTTGCACTTTCCTTATTAATTTAAAACACAGAATTCTTCGACTCACTCTGAAATCTGTTCAGCAGACTCCACTGTTCATCTACATTTGAATCCTGTCCTGAGAAGGAATAATGATGGAATGACAGAAGTGACCCCAAAAAAATGTGAAAGGAGTGACTAAACAAGCTAATTGATTCAGAAAGTGTATTTTAAGTAATAGAGGTGCATGGTTCAAAACAAGATCTTTAAAATAACAAATTCACCTAATATATGACTTTTTGGTTTCTGGGAAGGGGTCTGAGTACCTGAAGAGAAACCATATACACACACGCAAAACATACACACTATACAAGAAAGTCTCTGGCCAGGATTTTGAACCCATTATCTGCCTGCTGAAACATTTCTGTTGTTGCATATTTGTTTAAAAGTCCTTAAAAACTGGAACCAGAAGCATGTGTGGTTCAATATAAAATATTTGCCATTTTAACTTAATTTAATTTTTCCACTTTTTCCATGAAAAAATAAATCATAGTATTGGTGCATTTTTGCATTTATGGATTTTAATGTATTATTGATTCAAGGGTTTACAGATGTCAAAATATTGGGATTATTGAATGATCAAAAATATTAAATATTACTGTAATTATAGGCGATGTCACAAAGTTGTACTAAAATTTCCTAATGAAAATAGATGTAAATCAATTCTATCATTTTATACTTGTCAAAATGCTAAGGGGTGTGACTGAAATAATAAAGAGATGGTGTTGCTATTGCTGTGTTGTAGTGTTTATATTTACACGCATGTATTCACATCAATGGACCAAAATTTAGAAAGCACAAGTTGACAAGATTGTGTTTATGTACATGACTAATTACAAAATAAATTGCAAAAGAAACTCTTAATTAATTATTTGCAAGCAAAGAACAAATTCAAGTATTTTCTGTTTTTCTTTCTTTTTCGCAAAAAAAAAGCACTATCATATTGCAATGACTTTGGTGCACAGAAACATCTGTGATTAACAAAACAAAACACCTGCTTTCAAGGTAAATCTATTTCACTTGCAGCAAAATTCTAATCTTAAAACACATAATGACTAATGCTTTAAAGGCAAGTCTATTTCTTACATATGAGTATGTCCCCATAAGCACATGGAAAGGGCCAAACATCAGATCAGAAAGCTCTTTGAAATGCTTTTTCAGGCCACCATGGATTACCCACACACAAGTATTCACAAACACACTCTTGAGAAAGTCATGAAGGGCACTGTTTTCTAATTCACCTCTGCACCTGTTTATACCTTCTCCCCATTCCTCTTTTTTCCTTGTCTGAGTCCGAGTCATAAAAAAAGAAGAAGGAAAGAAAAACAGCGTGGGTGAATTTAAGCAGAGAAACATCCTCTGGGTCTTTTTTTTTTTTTTCCTTTTTTAAAAGAACTCCTCCAGATCTCATGTTTAATTTATGAGGGAGGACTCAGGCGTGATACATTCTGGCATGACAGGCGGAGTCCATCTTTGTCTGGGAAACGTGGATCGAACCGGACCACAACCGATACTCCCGCCGCCGTCAGGGCCTCCGGGGTGCCACAGACTGGTCAACAGCTGGGGGCGAGACCAACCTTTTCATTGGAACCGGAGTGTGGTTAATTAAACAAGTTCCCCTTGGTCAGAAAGCAGCTGGAGTCGGTTTACTCCATGTGCCAGTCAGTGCCAGGCTGGCTCGGAGGCACACTCCGCCACACAAAGGCAGCGAGGATGACACACCGTTCTTCAATATAGGAGAGCACACTACGTGTGAGAGGATGTAACTGTTTATGAGTATTCAGATGTCAAAATTGCGCGTCTAAGAAGAAGAGTGGGATGTGCTTGGTTTGGCTCAGCCCCATCTGTAAGCATCAGTCCACATCCCACACCCTTAAACCCGACTCCAGAGCTTTATGTGCAAGCTCAAAACGAACAAATCAAATTTGTGTAAGGCTCTCGAGATCTGCATATTTACGTCGGAGAGGAGCATGCCGATACGCACACACACGCATGCCCGACTGCAGCCGCAAACAAACTTAGATGATGGAAATCTTGTCAAGAGTGCAGATTAGGCATCCTTGTCCGCCCTCACAGCCTAAGATGTTGTGGTCAAACCTGGGGCAATTTTCACGGAGAGAGACAGACACGCAGTTGATCCGTTGACGGAAGGGATGGTAGAGATAGGAGACATTCACAGAGCAAAAATCAGTTACAGGGTTGCTAACTGGGGGAGTGAAAGAGGAGGAGGGAGCAGGGGGAAGCTTGGTACAAAATGGCCAATTTCATAGTACACATGTGGATTAAGTTCGCTTCTTTGAAAAACGCTCTGGAATGCCCATGTACCAATTACGCCCCGGTGGTACAGACGGGAGCTATGGGGCCGTGTTTTTGGATGTTCTCATCCCTACATGTGCTCTGGCTTGCCAAATTGTCTGCGGGCAGCATTTGTGCCTGCTTTGATTATGTGCCAGTGAGGCCTCGCAGGCTCTTGGCATCTCGACACCTCCCCATCAATACGCTGGCACGGACTGGAAGTGGGTATCAAAAATGACCCAATTAGAGGATGGCAATGTGTTCTGACAGGCACTACCTGCTCGGGTGTGTTTAAAACTGCCATCTTTTTTCCCGCACTCTTTTCCTTCCCTTTCGTTTTGAGCAAACTCTCAAACTCTCCTCTGTTTTTGTCTGTTCCTCTCTATTTTCCTCTAACAGCGGGTGACAATGGCAGGGACATGAGTGGGTCTGCTTGTCTCGACAGCCTCTTTGTATGTCTCTTTTAGCTGTTTGCTGTAAACATCGATGCACTTTGCGAGTGTTCAGATGTGAGAGGATTGGTTTTGACTAAGAACACTGTGATTAGAGGGCTCTGTGACAGAAACATTATCCACGGAGTTGGCTTGTCAGCGTTCATTGCCGTGACTGACAAGTCTATGAATTTCCCCTTCTCTTTTTCGCTGTCTGTGTTTCTACTGCACCCCTCCATCTCATCACGACATTCTTGATCTGTCTGCCTTTTCCACGTGTAGCTGAGATTCACTTGGAATCTCTGCCAGTGTGTGTCAGTGTCAGTCTGTGCAAAGTGCGTCTACAAGTCCTTAACCAGTGTAAAAAAAATTGTCTTATGTTGAGCCTGACATTTTTGCTGTCTAATAAGTATTAACTAGAAGGTTTCACAATGGACATTTCCATATTACGTATTCCTTTTGGAAATAAATACAAGGCAATAATGAATTACAATTTTCAATTTAGCTGCCGCAGCTATAACATGTACAAGAGGCTTGGCTTTGAATAACAAGCCTTGACTCTGTATGAACAATCGTGCCATTAATAGCAGCTACACTTACCAAGAATTTTATGACTAACAAATTGTTAGTAACTGGTTGGATCCCCTTTTGCCTTCAAAGCCCTCCTGTTGGAAATAGTCCTAATATTTTGTTTCAGAGGGACATGATAGCATCATTTTGTCAATAGCTGATATAGATGTATTGGCAGCTTCCAAGACCAACATTAAAACAAGACAGTATGGACTCATGTTTTTATGAGGATTACAACTAATTCTGACCCGTCCATTTGAATGTAGCAGCTGGAATTTAAAATAATTGGACCAGAGAGTATTTTGCCTATTTGTGACTATGTTTCCTGCTCTTAGATGCCAGGTTTGGAAACTGCTGTGGTCTTTTGCTGCTGTAGGCCGCCTGCCTCAGCGTTTGAAGTGATTTGTGTTCAGCGATAGTATTCTGCATATATTGGTCATCTTCTCAGCCAGCATAGGTGTGTGGGCCCCCTATGGAATTAGCTCAGTGTGGGTAGGTACAAAGTGGTTTCAGACCCACAATGGGCACCTTCTATAGAACTCATTAGAATTTACAAAATGCACCCCAGATCAGCAAAACCTCTGGGTTCTGCATGTAGGTCTTAACTTGGTCTCTTACCTTTTTTTGTTATTTTGCACTAACAAAACAGCTTCTCTGCTCTTTTACAATTAGCAAGGAATATGTTTTTATGCAACTTCTCTCTTAGTTATAAATTGCTTTTAGTTCTTCTTAAAATATTTAATGCCTCACTTATTGCTTCAGTTTGACACCTAATACCAGGTGGCATTACACTGGTTGTGAGGTGAGCAATCACAGGTCTCAAATGGCATGTTGGAGCAAGCTGCCACCCTAGATGGGCAGTTGGCAGTTGGTCCACCAACAGCTGGTGGGTTTCTGTGCCAATCTCTGGGCCATCAGGCTCACCTGTCACAACCTTTGTGATCCACCCATTCCCACACCACCCCTGCCCCCTCCTCTCTCATCAATCGCACTTAACCCTAGAGCCCTAAACCCATAATTTAGATATGAAGCAGAACATTACACCAAAATCTAACACTGTCATTGGTTTATTATCTATAAAACATATATAGCCCACTGGTGGGCTTTCGATTATTCACATTCACAATGATGGGAAATTATATTTTGGAGTTAGAATAAATACAACTCCTGAACATATGTGTGATAACTTAATTTCCTTCCATATGTCTATTGCTTTTCAAATGAGATAAATATAATTTCAGTTCTTTTTATTTATTTTTACATTTTATAACATGGATATAAAAGACACACACACACACATACATATATATATATATATATATATATGTATATATGTGTGTGTGTATATATATATATATATATATATATATATATATACACATACATATATATATACATATATACACATACATATATATATACATACATATATATATATATATATACATATATATACATATATATATATATACATATATATATACATATATACATACATACATATATATATACATATATACATATATATATATATATATATATATATATACATATATATACATATATATATATACATATACATATATATATATATATATATATATATATATATACATATATACATATACATATATATACATATACATATATATACATATATATATATATATATATATATATATATACATATATATACATATACATATATATACATATACATATATATACATATATATATATACATATATATATATATATATATATATATATATATATATATATATATATATATATATATATATATATACATATATATATATATATATATATATATATATATATATACTATATATATATACATATATATATATATGTGTGTGTATATATATATATATATATATATATATATATATATATATATATATATATATATATATATATATATATATATATGATAATATTATGATAAACCTATTTTTGTGCGTGATGTCCAGTGTATTGTCCAATATGAGATGTGTAATTAAAAACCATACTTTAAGGGCTAAACGAGCCCTTGCCTAAAACAGAAAGGCACCACTATAGATGAATGATGATGCAGTGTGTAGAAATGCATAACACTGCAGTCTGAAGTTTGTGTTTTTTAGTTCAGAAAATACATTTATAATACGTTTTTTTTCCTGCTGTGCCAGTACAACATATCTCCTGATGAGTGCAGAAGTTTAAAATTATTTAAATCAGTAACTCTCAACAAGAGATACTCCAGCAACTTTACCCATAAATGAACACGTTGTAAATAAGTATTTAATTTTACTTGTCTTGCAACTACTATATGTTGTATTCAATCGAAGTGACTTTTTAGAATGAAATGATATGATGCAAGCCAGGTCATTTTAGACAGATTTATAAAGTTTGGAGTACCTTGGCAGATTGTGTCCTTAGAACACTTCTAAGATTACTACATTAGTGATGTGGATTTAAACCTACACAAGTAAAATATTAACTAATTCTATATTTTATGCAACCACTGCTTGAAGCAAAAAAGGAGTACTGAGCCACATCCATTGCCATAAGAGTAAAAATGCTTTTCAGAGCCGTAGCAAAAATTGTGCCTCACCAAATCCCCCTGGAATCTATTTTTTTTTTTACAAGCTTTTATTAATCACTATGATAAATAAAAGACAGATATGGCTCATTACATAGATGTCAGGTGCACAGAGCTTTGCACTGATCTGTGTGGCGGCGTTGTGGTGCTTTTTTCCTTTTCTCCAGCAGGGTGCGACTGGCAGGCAGCAACCACAAGTGTTCCTCCATTCAGTGGAGCATAAAAGGCAGCAGGAGTCAGATAAAAAGCATCAGAGCATTTGCGCACCCAATCCTATTTAAAGGAAGGTGACTTTTTTCAGTGTCAGTAGGTACCTTTACATCAGAGATGACAAACATCACATGTGGGGTTCCCCAAGGGTCCATCCTGGGTCCCCTCCTATCCAATATCTACATGTTCCCTCTAGCTTAGATCATAAAAACAACATCAGTTGCCATAACTATGCAGACGACACACAGCTCTACATCACCATGTCACCAGGTGACTATGAACCAGTTCAAGTGCTGAGCAAATATTTAGGATAAATTAATGCATGGATGTGCCAAAGTTTTTATTTTTATTGAATAAAATCAAAACTGAAATAATAATTTTTGGACCATTAGATAAGCGATCAAAAGTTAGCACACAGATTCAGTCGCTTCAGCTAGAAACCACTGACCAGGTCCGAAATCTGGGTGTAGTAATGGACTCCAAAAGCATCTAAAGACAATTACAAGGTTGGCTTTATATCACCTGAAGAATATTTCCAGGATTAAAGGACTAATGTCTCAGCAGGATCTGGAAAAACTAATCCATCCGTTTATTTTGAGTCGAATTGATTACTGCAACGGTGTTTTCACAGGTCTGCCAAAAAAGTCAATCAGACAGCTGCACCTGATCCAGAACACTGCTGCCCGTGTCCTCACTAGGACAACGAAAGTAGAGTGCATCACCCCAGTTCTAAAGTCCTTACACTGGCTCCCTGTAGCCCATAGAATAGACTTCAAAGTACTTCTGTCTATAAATCCCTGAATGGCTTAGCACCTAAATACATCACAGACTTGTTGTCAGTGGATCCACCCTCCAGACCACTCAGGTCTTCTGCCTCTAGCCTACTCTGCATATCTAGAACCAGAACTAAACACGGAAAAGCATTATTTAGTTCCTATGCTCCACTTATCTGGAACAAATGTAACAGTAAAAATGCTGAAAGCCTGAGTTCTTTAAAATCAAGATTAAAAACACATTTGTTTAGTATTACCTTGGACTGTTCTAGTTAAACTGTTAACTGAAACATCATTAATTTAAGTTTGTAGTCCAATCATTAATATTTTCTTTTAGTTTAAATTTCCAATGTTTTATTTTGGTAACATTTTTATAAATTGTATCCAAACTTCCTCTTATTCTGCTTTTATTTTCCTATGTTTTAATCATGTACAGCACTTTACATTTTCCTTGTACTAAAATGTGCAACACAAATAAATTTGCCTACCCTTGCCCAGTTCTTGTTGCCTGCACCTTGCTCACTCATGACTAATCTATGTTTCTCCTTTTCAGAAGCTACCAATCCAGCTACCAGACTTTCTTCCAATTTCTTCTCTATCACTGCATCCTCGGAAGGATCCTAGTTGATTCACCTCGTCGTATACTCAAGAGCCCTCCCTCGCCTAACTTGCCTGCTTGCTGTCGCTTATGTTTTCTTTTTGTCATTCACTCATGAACCAGAGCCCCCCTGTCCCCCTATATGGAAACACAGACTGTGACAATCGGGCTTTTAATTTCCTAAATAGGGTTCTAGCTTCTTATGTCTCCAAGCTATGGCTCCATCCAAATACATCTATTGGGTAAGGACTCTTTAGCTAAACCAGAAGTGCATCAGCAGTCACCATGATAAGTGCTGTCCAAATAGTGTTGTCAGTAAGGAAGAAGGTAGGAAAAGGAGCCTGTATGCTTCCTCTCAAAGCTACTTTAGCATAAGAACCTCGTGATGTCCCTTACTAGTGCTAAGGAGTTATACAGAATCCCATAATCCTTTGCTTGACATGACGTACGAGCACAGCCCACCTCACAGAAATTAACGAAAATGTCTGGAGAGAAGAGAGCGCACACTTTGTAGTACGTTTTCGGAAGACTGTATAGGCCTGGATTTGACTTGCAATGACATAGGAGTTAAAGGCTGTCCAAAATTGGTAAAGCAGTCTATTTTCCTACCTAATATAGTGTTCTTACTGTTGACCCCATGAAAGGTCAAAGAGCAGGAGATAGAGGCTGTAATTAGATGAATTGGATGGAGCCTTTGTCTCCCAGAAAAACTAAATATATTTTTTTTATTCTGACTTAATCCTTTTACTTGGCAAAACACCATACAAAGACAACACATAACGGAATTATATTTGAGCATAATACCATTGGTTAGACATTGTGTTATGTATTGATGGCCTAAGTTCAGTGTTTTAATTGTGAAGTCATCACTCCTCAGCAACTTTTGGCTTTGTTCTTTACTGTTTTCTTTCCTTCATGCCATATTACTGTCATGTTTCCTGACCTACATGCATAATCTGATTCAATACCCAGGATATGTTACGTACAAGGATTTATTTACAAAGAAGGAACTGATCAATGGTGAACTAATGGAGGCTTCTGTAACTTGGCTTTAGCAGCATCTGGACAAAGAGAGATATAGTTTGACGGAGCAGAGGTAGAATAAGGAAAGATGACTGTACTGAGTGCTTACTGTGCTGAGGTCAGAAGAAGTTGGGGGAAAAACAGGATAGTGGTGGTAGCCTGAGGGTAAGGACGTCTCGATGTGAGTCTGTGTTCCAGGAAGGAGTCCAATGTGAGCAGAGCAGATGGAGGTCTGTGATCCAGACAGAGTTGGAACGGGGAAGAATAGAGAGTGGGCAGGCAGGTAATAGCTGGGGACGATTGAGCTCCAGTGGATGGCTGTAGGAGAATTGCCAGAGAAATCTGTCATGGAAAGAATTGTAGGAGAGACTCGGGGTTGGCATGGAAGCCAACTGAAGAAACCCAAGCGGGGAGGTACATAGGACACAAAGAATGAACTTGAAGGAAGGTAAGTGGTAAAACATGAGAACTATCTTTAGAGCACGCTCAAGGAAGTACTATTTGGTCTTGACTGTACCAAGAGGTCTCAACTCTACCAAGAAGGCTGAGCATCAGATGAAGACCAGCTGCCAAACAGCATCTTAAGACCCAGCAGCCAGATGAGGGATTTGCAGACAAGGGTGGGATCTGCAGTTGGTGGCCACACCCTCCAGCAGAGACCCTCTGTTCAAGAAAGATCTTAGCACAACTCACATTCACACGCCAGAATCATGACACTGATATATTTCTCTACGTGTAAGTGAATATAATATAGAAAACTACCTGCCCAAATCCAATATAAACCAATAAATATCCTAGGATATTTCTATAATAATTCTCAGTGCATGTTTTTGTACCTCTCATGTCTCTTGTCAACCTATTTTTTAACCTCCCTATGTTTCTCCAAGCTATTGACCCTATTGTGTGATATACTTTGTGTTGCACTGCTTCTTCTTTCGAAAGACATGCCTGTGTGTCCTCATCGCCCCCCCCCCCCCCCTCTGATTGATTGGATGTGCAGGTTAAACGATCAAAAAAGCTTTTACTGGGACAAGTTCTTCTCTTCAGGCACCTGTTAAGTTGTTTGTTGCTTCAAGGAACAGACACTTCATCATGCTTCTGTAAATGATTTCCGTGCTCCCTCACCTCAAGCTCCCTTTTTGGCATTTCATTTTATTGAAGGTGCAGAATTGTAGGTTTTTTGAGTGGGAAAAAGCTGGTGGCGACACAAAGCATGTAGCGCCGCTTGAGGACAATGGCTTATCTTGGAGTAACGAGGTCTAGGCTAATTTGTACAACTTGCCACATCTTGCTGTAGCACAACGGCTCAGTGCTTTCAGAGAAAGACTGATTTCACTTTGGTCATTATCTTTTGATAGATAAGGGGTCTGCAGGTGTTTTTGTCCCCCCTTAGGGTGTGGTTTGTAAGATGGAGGACATGTTTTTACCTACTGACATTGATGCAATGCAACCCAGAAGCAAGGGTGCTAATGTCTGTGTGGAGTCCACTCAATCCTGTGGTCTAGTGTCCTCTCCTTGCTATTGCCACATCCCGAGGAGCCCTATAACCAAGGTGTGTGCCCAGAAACCATGAGCCATTAAGGCCTGATAAACAGGGCCAGGGGTCATTGTGGTGGGAAATAATTTATAGTGTCAGGATGAACTCACAAATCAGAGGCAGTCCTCTCTCATCTGTTTTTACATCTAGCAAAAAGCAAAGAGAAAAGTATGATGGACAAAGATGTCAGTTGTAAAACTTTTAGCATGCAACAATTTAGAGCCTGTTTAAGCGCTAGTTTAGTTAATAGTTCTTCAAAAAAAAAATATCTAAATTGTTCAGGCAAAATGTTTTTCCAAAATGTTCATATCACCCTGACTACAAGCAAAAAAAAGGACTAAAATTGTTATTTATTGTGCATAAGTGCAGCAATTTCTGTAGAGAAGTTTTAAATGGCAAAAGTTCACATGTTCTGGAAAAAAATCCACACTTTGCAATTAATTAAAGTAAATGCTTTCAGTGTAGTTTTTACCACGTTTAAAAGCCTGAAACTTGACCATTAACCTCCAAATGGATGTGAAACACTACTAGTGTTCTTCTTCCCCTTTCTAAACACAATGTGCAACTGAAAGGACTGTAAAATGAAATGATGAGTTTTAAATGTCTTTTTTCAGGCAAACTCAATTAGCAGAATGTTTTCCCCCCCTTTTGCAAAGAGCTCTGCATTAGCACCAAGGCTAGTTATTATTTCCATCGCAGACATCTTTACAAATCATTTCTTTATGCCTTTCCACTGCTGTTTCCTCTGTGCCACTATGTTCCAAAGTA
Organism: Fundulus heteroclitus; assembly: GCF_011125445.2. Lineage (NCBI taxonomy): Eukaryota > Metazoa > Chordata > Actinopteri > Cyprinodontiformes > Fundulidae > Fundulus > Fundulus heteroclitus. Next base: position 33,569,305 of record NC_046363.1, read on the forward strand.
GACTCCAATTATGAAAGCATTAAAAATGCGGGTGAAGGATTTAGGTACATTACACCACTCAATGACATTTTACTCGCCATTATGTTATTAGCAGAGTGCTATGTGTAAAAAGGGCCTTTAATTGTGAAAGTGTTGTAGAAAATACATTTAAAAGAGGCACCATGGCCCTCCCTCTCAGCTGCCAACACTCGCAGATGTGTTCACCATGAAAAGCATTCTCATCTCACCCGATTTGGCCAAAACCTCACCGTCATGACAGGTCTTTTAAAGTATGCGCTACAAAAATGCATGCATGTACACAAACACACCCTCAAGAACAGGTGTTCATGCATTCTGAATGTCTGAAACCAGAGTTTAACTTGCATAAACATTAATTTTACTTTTTCATCGTCATCACTTCTTTACAACCTGTCACACTATTGTGTATCTGTTTCAGTGGTATATAAAGTTAAGCAGCCTTAAGTAAATAATGCAGCAGGACTGTCTTTCCTCAGGGCTGTATACTTCTACAGCATACATAATGTAATCCCCAACCAAACTAGGTTATCATAGCTGCTAATACAAACTTATTTTGGAACCATCCAACTTATAATTACCTTTTTACTTTTTTATTTTATTTGATGGATCTGTACAAAATTATCAAAGTTGGTGAAGAAAAATGATGCATTATATAGTTTGTTACAATAATTCAACAAAGAAAAATTAAAACTTAGATAAACACATGCACTCCCTTTGCTATGAAGCTCCTAAAAAGTTTGGTTGTAACAAATCACTTTCTAAAGTCACATAACTAGTGAAATGAAGTTGTGTGCAAAGTGTCACATTATCTGTCAGTATAAACAAAGCATTTCTGAAAGGCCCCAGAGGCTGCAGCACCACTAAGCAGAACGCATCACACCATGAAAACCAAGGAACTCTCCAAACAAGTCATGGACAAAGTTGTTGAGAAGTACAAGTGAGTGTGGGGTTATCATAAAAAAAAAACAATATTCAAATCTTTGATGTTCCCCCGGAGCACCTTCAAATCCATCATCTTTAAATGATAAATAGCACCACAACAAACCTGGCAAGAGAGGGCCGCCCACCAGAACTTACAGACCAGGCTAGGAGGGCATTAATCAGAGAGGAAGCACAGAGACCAAAGGTAACCCTGAAGAAGTTGCAGAGCTCCACAACAGAGATTGGAGGATCCGTCCATAGGATTACAATAAGCTGCACACTCCATAGAGCTTGGCTTTATGGATGAGTGGCCAGAAAAAAAGCCATTATTTAGAGGTAAAAATAAGAAGGCACGTTTGGAGCTTACCAAAAGGCATGTAGGCAACTCCACAAATGTATGGAGGAAAGTGCTTTGGTCAGATGAGATTAAAACTGAATTTTACGGCCACCGAAGAAAACACTATGTCTGGCTTATACCTGCGATGAAGGTTCAACTTCCAGCAGGACACTGATCCGAAGCATACTGCCTGTGCGACGTTCGAGTGGTTTAATGGGGAATCATTTAATGATTCCCTAGTCACCTAGTTGCCTAGTCAACGTTCATACCCCCAATCCTGGTGGTAACAGGTCCAGGAGAAAAGCCAAGAGATTCTTCTCCCCAGTAACACTCTCTACGTCATTATGGGGATATCCCGAGCCATTACCAGAACAAACCAAAGCCAGAACAAACACAGAAAACCTCCAACGGTAGGCCCCTAGGAGGCACCCTGATCATATGCAGAAACCACCTAAACTTGGCTCTATGTGGAGAAGCAGCAGGGTTACTTTCAGCTCCCCCTGGATGATTGAGCTCCTCACCTTATTTCCAACGGTCGGCCTACTTCTCCACCTCCTGCAGTGGAACACTATTTCAGCCTCTTGTATCATTGATCTGGCTCTTTTGGTTATGAACCATACGCCATTATGCAAGGGGAGGTTGAGAAGGTAAAAAAACTTGCAAATTGAAACTTTGCTTTTTGGCTCAGCTCCTTCTTTACCATTGCAGACCAGAGGAACAACTGTATTACTGCAGGTGAAGCCCAAGTATGTCTCTCCAACTGCTGAATCATTTAATTTGGACTTTTGTATCATTTGGGACATGCCTAGACAGTGTACTGTCCATTTAAATTAGATCCCCAGTTGGAGAAGTGATTCTTAAATATGGTAAAACCAAATAAACAAAAACAAAAAACAAGTTGGTGACATCATAGCAAAAATAACGTACTTCGTCCACATGCAGCAGCTGACCATACATTTTGTATGTTTTATCTTAATACACATTTATAGAAAACGAGGGCCAGTAATAAGCAAGACTCAAACTTTATCAAAATGACAGGAGCTGGTGTTTTGCAAAAACTGTTCATTTGGGTTTTAGATACACCTACATATGTGACAGCATATGAAACAGAGTGACAACAGTTTTATTTTTGGAAAGCAGGTTCTGGTCATTGGACCCCTTTGGCATTTTAAACCATTTCATACTAGATCATTTCTTGTCGATAACAGGGGTCTACCAAGGGGGCATTAACCATATGTGTAGATTCATGCCGTTCAGAGGGATGTTTTATACCAAATTTAAAAATGAATAATTTGAAGAATTTCTATATATTTGTCATGCTGCTGGCCTTGACGTACAGTAACCCAGCACAAAAGTGGGCAGAGAGTGGAGAAAGACGTGCAGCAAATGGTCCAGGGTAAGATGCAGAATCCTGAACAGCTGTGTGAGACACCCACTGAGCAAATTGGCACCCCAAAGGTAATTTTTCCATATTCAACTCATAGTTTCCTTAAATGTGGTTGTATGAGTCTAAAAATAACATCTAAAAGCAAAAGCGTGGGTTAAAGTAGTGTTCCAAGTGCACCAAACTGGGATAAGAGCCAAACTAAATGGAAATGGGGTTGTATGCAAAGTCTTCAGGCAGTAATAGACAATGCGATTCAATTATGTGTGAAGATTGACCAATTTTATGATTATCTCCACAATTCATGAAAAGGTATAACTACATGGGGAAATAATTTTATTTATGATAGTTAAGTACATGCGTGTGAAATGGATTGTTAACAGGAACAAAATGGGAGTAAGCATTGGCAAAGGTGTGAATTGACCCATAGCCCTGGAAAACAGAAATTAAAAACCCAAAACAGAGTCAATATCATAGTGAAATGCACCAGGTAGCATGCACACCAAAAATACGACTTTATTCAGGATATTTGATGAGTAAGAAATGCTGAATGTATAATACAGTTTCCAATAATCCAATAAAGAATCAAAGTAAATCCTGTCCTGTTTTGGGATGTTAAGTGCAAGACGGTTTTCAGGTCCAATGCAATTATTATCAATTATTTAGATTATTTCTAATGACTTTGATTTTTGTTCAGTATCTGTTTTTTGCTTTTTTACATAAATTGCAGTCACAAGAAGACCTACGTTTTTAAAAGTCCGTAAACACCAGTGTCCTAACATGTCAAAGAAGACCAATAATTTATGGTCAAATAGCCCTATGAGAGATAACATTATAAATCAAATTTCCATAAAAAAAATTCCCAACTAAAAGCATTAAAAAAAACAACCTTGTTTAAATCGGTACAACATGCCTAATGCGTCTAACAATGTCAAACAGAGTTCTGCGTTTCTTTTTTTAGTAAAAAAGGCCATCTTTCACCAATATGGCAGAGGAACAGATGGGGTTTTGAGTTCTTTCCTGTGCTGCATCCACACTCCCTATGTGTCATCTGTCATTACATTCAGGTCATTGTTTGCAGTGTAGCAGCAGCGTGACTGAGTTGGTCACGGCTTGACAACTGTCTCTGTTTCACACAGACAGGGAGAGAATACCCAGACACCCTCACTCTACGCACGCCACAATTGGTGTGCCATTATCTGACCTAGTTCACTTTCCCAAATTAGGACTAAGCTGCTGTCCAGAAATGTTGACTAGAATAAATCACTGTAGGATTTTGTTGAGGCTTTTTTGCGTGCTGTTCCAGCCAAAAAGTAGAGACCTTTAGCGTGTGAAAAATCGGCCGTACCCTTTCATCGTGTATGTTTTTTTATTTGATATCGGCTTTGTGCTACACAAACTTACAAAGCTTGTACTTCCTTGCTAAACATAAACACATGTTAAGCCATTATGCTTCTTTAGAAACAAATTTTACTGGCTTTTCTGGAGACAGGCATTTCTCACTTCTCAGAATTCAAAACCTTCACAAAACAGATAAAGATTGCAAATGAACTGTGAAACCCTCCGCATATTAGCATCAATAATTAGGTCAGTAGATTTGGGTCTGATATTATGACTCTGCTTTTATCCTTCTAAAATGACCGTGAAAAGAGAGTGCGTATTCCCTGATTTTTTTTAGACATTTTACCACAATATAACTACTGTAGATCCAATTTATTTTATTGAGATTGTACGTTATAGACCAACAAAGTGATAGAAAAGTAATACTTGATATTCATGTTGTTGTTTTTCTTTTACAAGCAAATTTTTTTTTTTTACAGCCAAACAGAAGTGTGGGGTGCATTTATGTACATAACAGTGGCTTGCAAAAGTATTTAGCCCCCTTGAACTGTTCCACATTTTGTCACATTACAACCACAAAGATACATTTATTTTATTGGAATCTTGTGTGTAAGACCAACACAAAGTGGTATACAATTGTGAAGTAGAAAGAAAATATCCACGATTTAAAACATGTTTTTCAAAAAATCTGAAAAGTGTGGTGTGCAAAGAGGTTTGTCTGATGATCACTAATGACTGAATATGACCTGTGTGTAATCTAATCTCAGTACAAATGCAGCTGCTCTGTGACAGCCTCAGAGGTTGATTAAAAGAATATTGGGGAGTAAACTGCATCATGAAGTTCAAGGAACATACCAGACAGGTCAGGGATAACATTGTGGAGAAGTTTAAAGCAGGCTTAGGCTATAAAAAGATTTCCCAAGCATTGAACATCTCACAGAGCAGTCCATCATCCAGAAATGGAAAGAGTATGGCATGACTGTAAACCCACCAAGACACGGACGTCTACCTAAACTTACAGGCTGAACAAGGAGAGCGCTGATCAGAGATGCTGCCAAAAGGTCCATGGTGTCTCTGGATGAGATTCACAGCTCAGGTGGGGGAATCTGTCCACAGGACAACTATTAGTGGTGCACTGCACAACTGTGATCTTTATGGAAGAGTGGCAAGAAGAAAGCCATTGTAAAAAGAAAACCTTAAGAAGTCCCATATGCAGTTTGCCAGAAGCCATGTTGGGGAAACAGCAAACCTGGAAGAAGGTGCTTTGGTCAGATGAGATCAAAATGTTACTTTTTGGCCAACTGCCAAACGCTATGTGTGGTGGAGAACTTACACTGCACATTACTCTGAAGACACCATCCCCACTGTCAAATATGGTGGTGGTGGCATCATCATCAGGCTGTGGGGGTGTTTCTCTTCAGCAGGGACAGAGAAGATGGTCAGAGTTGATGCAAAGATGGTTGGAGCCAAAAACAGTACAATCTTGGAGTCTGTAAAAGACCTGAGACTTCCCCTTCCAACAGAACAACAACTACACTAAACATAAGGCCAAGGCTCCAATGGAATGGTTTGAAACAAAACATATTCTTGTGTTAGAATGGCCCAGTCAAAGTCCAGACCTAAAGCCGACCAGAAATCAGTGGCAAGAAAAAAACTGCTGTTCAAAAACGCTCTCTGTCTAATCTAATTGAACTTGAGCTGTTTTGCAAAGTAGACTGGCCAATGAGACATGCCCTAAAATATGTGCAGCTGTAATTGCAGCAGAAGGTGGTTCCACAAAGTATTGACTCAAGGGGCTGAATACTTTTGCACAATGCCCTATTCAGTATTTTATTTGTTAAAATGCATAAATTTTGTTCTACTTACCTACATACAAATTGTATGCCACTTTGTGTCGGTCTTTCACACAAGATTCCAATAAAATACATTTATGTTTGTGGTTGTAATGCGACAAAATGTGGTATACTGTATATTGCCAAAAGTATATGCTCACCTGCATCAATTCGCATATGAAATTAAGTGACATCCCATTCTTAATCCATAGGGTTCAATATGGCATTTGTCCAACTTTTGAGATTATAAAAGCTTCAACTCTTTTTGGAAGGCTGTCAGCCTTCCAAAAAGAGTTGGAATTTTTGACCATCCTTCCAGATCCACATTTGTGCGGTCTTACACTGATGTTGGACAAGAAGGCATGGCTCTTAGTCTTCAGTCTAATTCATACCAAAGGTGTTATGTTGGGTTGAGGTACAGACTCTGTGCAGGCCAGTCTCATCCATGTCTTTATAGACCTTGCTTTGTGCACAAGGACATAGTCATGTTGTAAGTGGAAGGGACCATCTCCAAAGTGGCAGCTTGATAAAGAACACCAAAATCCTACATTTCTGTTGAAGCATTCACAGTTCCTTTTACGGGAACAAAGGGTTCATCAGCCCACACCAGGACTCCCCTCCACCAACCTTTACACTTGGTACAATACAGTCAGACAAATGCCGTTTTCCTAGCAACTGCCAAACTTAGGTTAGTTCATCAGATTTCCAGATGGAAACATGTGATTTGTCATTTTAGAGAATGCACCTCCACTGCTGTAGAGTCCAGTGTCTGTATGCTTTTTGAGATAGATATACATATATATAATCCATGGTATAAATTACATGTGCTAGTGTAATTTCTCAAGGCGGTATATGGAAATGCTTTAACAATAACAAAGGCTCCGTAATTACACATATGGAAGTCTAATTGATTTTACAGCTTCACTCTACTGTGTTTAACATGGGCTCAGCTTTATGGACTGGATTATTATGGATGTTGTGAAGATGCAAAATTTCAGATTGACTTTATGGCCTTGCTTTAGCTGTGCAAGGTCAGGGCGAACACATGTGCTTCCTATTATATATGTATGGTGTGTGCGGGCCACACAGGTAAAGTATGTGTTGCCGTTTACGTGTCGATGCTTCCCTGTGGTACCTTTAGGATGTCGTGACTGGAGCCGATGGTCACCTCAGATTCTCTGAAAATGCTACCACATCAGTCGCAAATATCAAGCAAATCACAGTCCTGTGTTACTGATGTGCAGGACGGCTGGCTGATATGCCTGGTATACTTTAGTACTTGTTCAGCATTTCAGTGAATTAAATAAATCCCCTGAAATCCATTTATTAATAAGAAGTATTGAACAGCAGCTTCAACTAGGGCTCAAAAGCTTGTATTCAATAAAATATGTTAACCTTGTGCGTGTGAGGGAGGAATGGTTTCAAGCTGGCAGAAGCAGAAGAAATCTAATTTATGTGAACGTTTTAATATGTATTCAGTCAAAACATGAAATAAAAAAGATCACATTGGTGTTTTTAACACTGAGATATTTTGATACATTTAAAGGTTGACATTTTTTTTCTGTCAAATGGTTTAACTTTTAACATTTCATTGTTTTAATTTACTTGTGACAACTCACCCACTCTTACTCATACCTGATTACACCTTTGTGCTCTCACTCCCACAGCTTACCATGAGCATATTGTCTTTGTGTGTTCTTGTGCATATCAGTTGCGCTACTCACAACCGGTTAGGGGGTTCACACCTCACCCAGGTTAGTTTTTTTTTTTTTTTTTTCAGAAAAGAAGGAAAAAAAAAACAGAATAGAATAGCAGCATTTTGTCTTCCCTCCTCCCTCTCTCTTTTCCTTGCCTTTCCCCACTCATCTGTCAATGAAAGACACAGTTTTGCCACAAGGCATTGTGTGTTTAGCAGTGGTGCCAGCAACTGCCATTTGGGTGCAGGGCGGCAAGGGGGATCCACCCCTTTGAACTGCTGCCAAGCCAGCCAGCTTGCACCTTCTTTAATAACTTCCCCCGAAGGCACTTCCTTCTTTTTTTCTTTTTTTTTTTCTTTTCCACCTCTTATTTTTTTCCCCCATCTCTCTCATTCACTCCCACCCTCCTGGTCCTTCTATTTTTTATTTTATAAATGACTGCAGTTTTCACGGCTAAAGCTGTGATGCTGATAAGAAAGGTAAGATTGCTTTTAACTGACAGCCTGACATCAAGTCTGTGCGGCGAACACTTGGCACACAAATGATTAGAGGTTTAAGAGCACGTCTGGCCCTATAGAGTGTTTCTAAAATAAGATTAGGTTTATTTTCCCCGCTATATTAAAATCCACCAGTCAATGTGTTCTTTTGTTTGTTTTGAAAGAGGTTCAGTACAAGTGCATTAAGGCAGACAACTACCCACCAATATGCAATGCTTTACCCTAAAAGCATTTTGTCTGATCGCATATAGACAGCCAACAAGAAATACTGTAAAGGATAATTCGTCACTTGAACCTTGCAAGGTTCACAATTATATATATTTACATGTACAGCTGAAATCTTAACACAATAGAGGGTATCGTGGACTTAGATTTTGTTTTAGACGATTTTTTTATGAGCTACCAACATTCTTTACTTATTTTTTTTTATGTTTTACAGAAACTATGACATCAATCTTACACTCCCCTTAATTTCCCTAGAGGCTATTCTTGGTTTCTCTCTATAAAAAGTGTCCTAAGATGACTTTTGCATTATTGTGTTGAAATGAAATTTTTGGAGTCAACTAGAGACACTTGTTGGCGTACTGTCTGGGATTTTGATTGTGATGTACCCCGAGCTTGCTTTGTGGATTTATTTAGCTTGGGCTATCTTACCATGGCTTTCAAAAGTGTATTATGGACTCTTTTTTTTTATTTATTTATTGACTCGCCGAATCTGGGGTTTGTCAAACTCTCATTTTTTTTCACCTTTTACACTGAAAGTCAGACATTTGGCTCGTATGTCTTCTTTTAAAGCAAAGCACAAAAGATGTTTTTGTGACAGAAGACAAGATTTGTCCACACACGATTAACTGGAACCAAACTGAAATGATCTATGAGTCATTTCGAAACAGAGGGCATTAGCTTACCACTTTAGAAAACTGCTCTTGGCGAGAACATTGAGCTCATTGGCAAGTTCTAAGTTTATTGAAAACTGTAGCTGTATGTGACTAGGCAGATGCAATTTTCGAAAACAAATGACAAATCTAGGTTTAAGGGGCACATTGTGGGAACATTTTAGTATTCTGTTTGAGTAAAAGGGATTACAGAAAACTCAACGTCCAGAGCATCATCGGTGAGTGATTAATGCACATCAAGGAACTCTTGGTTGGTTTCTTCAATTCATGTGTGACACCTGGAATTAAAAAAAAAAATCACCTGGAATAAAAAATAAAAAATAAATCAGGACATTCCTAGACAGGGACTTAGCTAATGGCTGGAAAAGATGACATGCTTTTTATACACTCCTTTGACTACTTAACACTTTCACACTGAGTTTCTCCAGGCCTCTCAGGACAGCATACCCTCCCACCAGACAGGCGCTGTGTGAACTCCCAGTATGTCATTTCCACTGTAAAACACCATGGCCTCAGGAAAAAAAAGAGGACGGGAGACCTGCCTGAAAGTGTAGTAGGCAATAGGTGTCACATTAAGGGTGTGTAACACACTATGTCACCCCAATGGTGTATGGCCCATTAAGGCTATAACCTCATACTCACTGGCATTTATTTTGTCACTAGGGATTATTTGGAACAAACTGGTTTGCCGGTGAATGTGCAATTGTTTGTGTTTTCCTGGATACTGTCGGAGATATAAAAAAAAAAAAACTTACTGTGTGCAAACATGAGTGTGTTTTACCTTCAGGATGTATATGATTTTTGTTTTTTTGTTCTGGTTGAATAAAGGTGGCTAAAACAGAGAATGTAAATACCCCTATCACCTCCTCGCAGTTGCCCTCCCTCCTCCTACTGTATGAAGGCGAGCTAGCGAGGGGGTGACCTTGCCTAGTGTAATTAAAGTGAAACACCTTGACTTGTCACCATTGCCTGAGACAGCTTAAATCTCCCTAATGTAAATGGAGGCTGCTGCTGACGTGCTACTAGGCATGGCCGCGGAGAAGATACAAGCGCCGGTGATCCATCTCTGTAGCGGTGAGCACACATATGCTTACACGTAAACACTCATACGCACTCTTCCTCTTCATTTATTCTCGCTCCCGTCTCCACCTCTGACACACTCTTACAGGTACGCACAATCTCTCTCCTCTTCTGTCCACCTTCCTTCTATCTTCCTCCTCACACCCATCCTTGACATTCTGCAGGACTCCCGCTATCTCGATCCCTCTACCTTTAAACTGGCACATTGCTTGCAGTTATAGCGGCAACACTCCCCCATGGGACAGTGGCAGAGTTGAATAGGGGCTAAAGAGTGCAATTATTCTGAGACATATCAAACATCAGAGAAGTATAATTTTTTTGTTCTACATTATTAGAAAAGCACTGAATGTGTTTGCAGTCTTCCCACACTGCTCTGAAGCTAGTCTTTCCGGATATTCAAGGGCAACAGATTGAGGTTGATTGACTGATCTTGTTTTTTTTTTTTCACAGAGGGCATGCACATGGTATAAATGTGCTGCCATTCTCTTTGGGGCTGAGGGGTGGACAATTAGCAGAGCGTTTCTGTTGACTTTGCCCTTCAATTAAAGCTCTGTAACACAAAAAGTCTTGTTGACCCCCCCCCCATATTCTCCCCGCCATGAGACGTCATGGCAACACATTGCTGAACGATAGGCTACCAACATTTTGGACTCATTTGCAGTTCAGGGAGCTGGGGACTGCCTGAAACAACAGCAGAAGCAAAACCAGGGCTCCTGCCAAAAATACCCTGTCTGAATGCCACAGTGGCATGTGAAAGAATGCTATGTGCCCTATGTGCCAACTCTACCAGTTGCTGCTGCCCTGTGCCAGCATCTCTTCCCTCCTGTGCCTTGGCTGGGCGGTGTACACTGTGGCTGTAGCCAGACAACAATCATGTGTCATACCCAAGCCCCCTGTCTGTTTAACTCAGTGGCATGGTCAATATATATATATATATATATATATATATATATATATATATATATATATATATATATATATATATATATATATATATATATATATATATATATATTATCTTGCAGCTCTTTATAGTGATGCAGATAGTGTGAAAACCAGTAATCAAAAACAAAGGGGGTATTTACAAGAATGTAAAATGTAAAAGATGTTTAGAGTTGTTTCACAATTTTGTATTTGCTTTACAATTCTGTGTAAATTTGCTTCATAGTTTCGACGTACTCACCATGCAAATTCAGTGTATGAAGTAATAAAAATAAACTAAATCAAACCACTCTAACATTGCTTCTGCAGTAAACTTCAGGTCATTGTCCTGCTGGAAGGTGAACATCTGTCCCAGTCTCAAATCACAGGCAGAGTGACACGGATTTTCTCAAGAATGTCCCTGTATTCTGCACCATCCATATTTACTTTGACTCGGAAACGTTTCTCAGTCTCTGCGGAGGAAAACCATCCTCACAGCATGATGCTGCCATTGCCATATTTCCTTGCGAACATGGGCCTTTCTCCTTATTCTTACTGTATACCAAACATAGCATGTGGGTAACTCTCGACAGGAATTATTTACTTAATCTTTAAATAATGGCATTCCTCTTTTCCATGAAGGCAACATTTTCCATGCACACAACTGATCGTCTTGTCACGGGAATCTCCCAACTGAGCTGTGGATCTCTGCAGCTCCTTCAGTGCTACCCTGGGCCTCTTGGCTGCCTCCTTTATTAATGTTCTTCTTGTCATAAACATCCTTTAGATCTTAATAGGTTTGCTGATGTGCCACATTCTTTCCTTGTCCAAATGATGGATAAAACCGAGCTGTTAGATGTTGAAAGCTTGGGATACATTTTTATAACCAGCACCGCTTCGAACATCTTTACAAATTTATCCCTACAATATCTGCCGTGTTTCTTGGCCTTTATGATGCTTTCTGTTCTTTAATGTTCTCTAACAGACTTAAGGGGCCTTCACAGAGCAGCTGAATTTATACCGAGGTTAAATTAATTTATCCTGAGACGTGACTGGAAAAACGATATATAAAGTTCAGTCCATTTACCATCTTACCAAATGACACACAAGTGGCCTCTGTTAATAAATGTGGATCCTCTAAAGCAATTGTTTGCATTACATTTTATTTAGAGATATTGGAACAAACCGGTCTGAATACAAATACATGCCACAAACCCATCTTCCATTTCCCTTTCAGTTTACAACTAAGAATTAACTAATTATAAAATACAGACCAAATATGAGAAAGGTATAAGAGGTATTAACACTTTCGCAAGGCCCTCTAAAAGGAGAATAGTCAGACGATGTTTATTCATCCACGAGAGCAAACACCATATTTATCCGTCTTGACTTGCAGGCACGGACAGGAGACACAGACCGCTTACCTGCCTGCATGCTGTAGCATCAAAGACAACCACAGGTTTAGACAGCGAGGCAACAGAGAGAGACAACAAACAAGCATGCTGCTATTGTGATGGACAGCCTCCACTGTGAGGTTCAGTATGTCAATGTGTTCAATGTGTGATACAGCAAGTTCTCCAGCCGTGGGGGTCTGAAGGAGAACAAAAAAAAAAAAAATGCGGGAGAGGGAACAAGAGACAGAGAGAATGAGCAATGAGCTCAGGTGGTTCCGACATCTGCATTCACTTCCTGTTTTTTTTTTTTTTTTTTTTTCCGAAGGGAAGGACGGGAAAAAAGAATTAGGTGGGAGGCTGATTGTGGGGTCTTGAGGAAAACAAGTGCAAGATGAAGGCCTTTCTGGAGGCTACAAAAGGAGCTGTACGCTGGGAAAAGGCTGCGGAGCCCTCAATGGGGCTGAAGAACACACAGACAAAACTTGGGAAGGAAGAAGGCAAGCCTTACAAAAGGCAACAGGCCCCATATTCGGTTCAAAGAGCCAGTCAGAAATACAGAAGGAGCACGAGAGTGAAAGACAGAATGGAAATGCCTAGGACTATAGCATTTGTAGCTGAGCGTGTGTGTGTGTGTGTTTGTGTGGAGGCGGGGTGCACACCGGTATATGTGCGGGGCAAAAAGGCCACCAACTTTTCTCAGCTATTCATTCGAAAACAAACTGTGTGGCACAGAGACGTCGCCAAACTGCATCTGGGTGTGGGGTAGATTTTGTCTTGGCGAAAACAAAAGGCTTACCTTTGCTCTCTGTGTGGCCTCTTTGCCAAAAGTCAAGAAAGAAAAGGAAGTGAAAACTAACAACTTAAAAATAAAATGTGTGGGAAAATATGCGGACAAGAAATATAAAAGGTGATGACACCAAATCCCTCCCTCTTTTAACTAAACGGATATAACAGTCGATTATTTTAACATTATTTCTACAGGGAATTATAATAATCCTTTTCATCTGCCAACAGTCATTTGGTTTTATGTGCTCATCCAGCTATTACTCTCATAATTTATAGAGTTCGTTTTATTATCGCTCATCTTCTAACTGAGTGTCAGTGAATTGTTCTTCTAAAAGCGAGCCAGCCAAGCATATGCTGTGTACACAGCACACAAAGGGAATCTGAGTGACACTGAGCTGTTTGTATGTCCTTGCAATGCCAATGTCATTGTCAAGGCTTATCAGAATCTAGGAGCAAAGGAGGAGTGAAAAAGGAGGGGGACCAAAAAAAAATAAATGAACATGGCTTTAATAAGACTTTATCGGGAGTTGCCTCTGCTCCGTCTCACCCCCAGCCCCCACCTTCACCAACTGCGCGCCACTCTTGCTCTAATATTTGAAGAGCTTTGGGTGCATGAGTGCAGGAATCACTTTAACTTGGCCTGTTTCTTATTGCCTGTCAGTCTCTCTAATTTCACCCAGAGTTGGACAGTTGCCATTTTGGACATCAGAGTCACGGCACATATTGGCAGTGAGACTGGCAGCTAATAAAAGGCAGCATGGTATTTACTCCCCCTTTTCCTTTTATTTATATTATATCTCAGTATTGTTATTATGAATATATATGCATTTAAGCCTCACCTGTCTCTTTGGGTGGCCTCTCAGTTAATAATATGTGATTGATTTCCATACCGGACTGCCTGTATATCTGTTTTAATTTCAAGGCCTTATCGCTCTCTCAGTGATTCATTTGAAACCTTTGCTTTATTTCTTTTTCTCTTTTTTTTTACCTTTTCCTACAGGCATTATTAAGTCTGTGTAGGAGTATAGGTAACCTGCTTTTTTTTTTTTAAGTCCAGCTGGTTCCTTTTATATGAAGGATATATTGGTTATCAGAATCAAATCTTCTTCAGATCAACATTCATCTTATATTTGATGGACTGATTTAAGGGCAGATTAAACCAGATAGATTGCAAAAAAAAAAAATAGATGCCAAACCTTCCCTGGATTGCCAAAACATTAGTTAAACTCCGGTCCTAGCTAAACAACTCAAGATTAAACAGGTGATATGACTGCATCTGCATGTTCAATATATGGCATGTTCCAATGATAAAAAAACAACAACCTTTAAGCAGGTATTAAACAAACTTCTTTTTAAGGTTGTATTCAAACTAGGAAAGCTATTTTGTTCACTTCTTTGGTCTGGACCAGAGGGTTAATTCAATGCAGGTTTTGTTGATATATTTTCCTGCATTTGGAGCATCGTTGGCAAGTCAAAGGAGAGATCGCTTTGTGTTCCCTAACCCCCAGCATGATGGCAGTGACGTCGCTAAGGAGAAGATGGCGGATAAGGTAAACCTTAAGCAGGCACATTGTCTCTTTGTTGCTCTAGGTCTGTTCACGGCTCATTATTTGTAGTATCCATGCAGTAGCAGCATTAGCAATGGGCTAATTTTTGCTAGATGTCCTGCTACGGTGGCTCGTTAAGTCCAATTTTTTCCCCCTGTAGTTAGGTTGGATCGAGGGAGGTTTGTATTCAGACCAGGAGTGAACCAAGTCTTTTTAGAAGCAGACAGAGACCATATCAAAAAGTGGGTTTTGGTCCAGGTGTTTAGTCCGAACCAAGTGAGTAAACAAACTCTGGTAATTTAAAGCGGACCATACCTGTCAGGTGTGAATACACTTTAATATAAACGTATCTGTATTAAAAATGTTTGTATTGTGGGTCTGCCATAATTATCTTATCTTAAATGTTGTGTTTTTATTAACATTAACAGTAAACACAACATTTTCATAATTAAAGACTTGAAAACATGTCTCTGTGTAATTAATCTATATAAATACACGGACTTTGCTCTTGACTTTGTAAAGTGCCTTGAGATGACATGATGTGATTTTGGCACTATATAAATAAAACGGCATTTACTTAGTGAATGGAGTAATTAAAATAAATAAACCTTTCAATAATATTCTAATACAGCACGGGGTATGCTAGCCGCTTCAAAGCTTCCTATCAGTGCTAAATGGCCATAGTTTCTCAAGAGCCTGGACTACATTTGAACATTTCTGACAAAACAAAACAAAAAAAAAAAATATTTGGACCAGACAGTTGTACGCTGAAAAGACATTCATCAAGACAACCTTATGCAACCTTTTTCTATTTATGAAAACATAAAAAACAGCACTTTAAATTGATTTTTGGAATGACCTCAAACCTGAATGCCAGTTCATAATCTCGTTTAAGCACAGTGTACAAACACACACACACACTGGCCAGTCTGGATTGGAATATTCTAAACTCACTCAGATACTTTAAAACATGGTTTTTCAATTGAGAAATCTCAAGTTTTGTGAAAACATTTTTCGTTTTGTATACTAAAATACTGAAAAGTATCTTGTCCTGTCTCTTGAAATAATATCATGTCTCATGAGCTTGGTGTAATACGTTTTTACACCCCCACAAATTAATAGATTTACACAGCTATGAACAGGTTTTTGCTGCGTTTAAACCGCTGGGTTTGATCCAGTAAGATAAAAGTAATTAATTCCTTAGAATTTCTTCCTAGTTGATTTCTGCAGAGGACAGCAGAGACGTAGCGCCTTATACACATGAAACCTTCACATAACCTTATTAGATAGTTAGACCTCAGAGGGCACTGCCTCGCCCTCAGTCCCCTTGGCCCATCTCCTACCAATGGAATGATAAAGGGATGGAGATGAAGGCGAGGAGGAGGAGCAGGAAGACCAGTGGAGCTCAGTGAGAAGGAGGAATAAGCAGCGCATGTATATATGCGAAATATACGCACCATCAGCAGAAAAAAAAAAGGTCTGACTCAGCCTTCACTGCATGCTAAAACACATAGAGGCAAAGCCCATTAAAAATGAATACTTCCATATAATCACATTCACACTTAAAATTTAATGTCAGTACATGGCGACTGACAAAGAGAAGGTAGCGTGGGGTGGGGTGATTATGACCAGAGCTTTTGTACGTCCCACAATTGTTTTTCTGTCCTCAAATCCTATGAGACACATTTCTTTATTTATATCAGTTGTGTAACTTCTTTGGAGATTTTTTTTTTAAATACAAATAGAGGAACAGATAAAAGTATTATGAGCCAGGCTTATGCTAATTAAAGGGAGGTTAAAATCAGACCCTTCAATACTCTGTAAAACTTTCTAAAAGTTGCTATCAGACTCTCGTCTTATCTTGTTACACGTTTCATGTCGGTCTAATCATGAGGAGGTGAAACTAATATTGTGAAACATAAAGTTTAAGTCAGGCATCTCTGTGAGGAATGTGAATTACTTATGCGTGTATATTGTGATGAAGAAGTTAAAACTTTTCACAGTAGTCTGAAAAGGTATGTAAATATATGTTGCTGGATTGCGGCTGGGAATCCAGGTCGTGTTTCGCTTGGTGTAC
This sequence comes from Fundulus heteroclitus, assembly GCF_011125445.2. NCBI lineage: Eukaryota > Metazoa > Chordata > Actinopteri > Cyprinodontiformes > Fundulidae > Fundulus > Fundulus heteroclitus. Next base: position 33,586,033 of record NC_046363.1, read on the forward strand.
TGCTAATCTGGTTATGGTTTAAATGGAAGGAGATGTTTTGGTGTTGATCTTTTTCTTTTGAGATATTTTTATAGAAGCTGATAAGGTATATATATATAAAAAAATATTACCACTGGCTACTGGGTTAAGGGGTTCCCTGAAATTAAGTGCACTCTGGGATTTGTATTTACAAGATATTTACTTTGATGTTCATTATGATATGATGTTTATTGGCACTAAATAAATTATACGGTTATAATGGATGTTGAGATCACATTAGTGTGACCTTCTTTTTTTTTCTTCTTGTTTAATTATCACCTGACCATCCCTTGATGAAGGTTTAGTGCTCTACACACTTTACATAAGTACCCGCAATTGTCAAAACAATGGCTGAGTTGATAAAAACATGTCCTTCTGTTAAAGCAAGCATTTGGCATAGCAAGGTAAGTGAAGGCTCAACAGCACCGACAGCACGTCTGCGTAGCGTAGTATTGGCTTAAGAATTGCTAAGTAGTGTGACTTGAGTGCGTTGGTAAATTTTGTAGGACCTCGTAGCATTTTACGTAGGATCTCTTGAGTTCTGGCATTCTTGTGGTTATAAAAATATGTAGTAGCCTGACTTAGTTTAATATCACAATATGAATATTCCAGTATTAGATGCACGTCTGAGGCCTTATTTGCTTTAAGCTGCATATTTTTGAATCCCATTGTAACATAAGGATGATATGCAATACTGTGACCGTGGCATCGCCTTCTGTAACACTTTTTTTGTATAATTTAGATAAAATTGCCATGTATAACACTATTTTGCATGCAGACGTTGATTGCTATTTGATCAGGAAACCTTGCATACAGACCTTTTATTACTGTGCATTAGTGTTGTGTTAATTGAAAACATATTCCCACCAGTGACAGTTAAAGAAAAGGACAGCCAAGAACTGGATTATTCTCTTAGCCTATCTCTCCAAGCAAATGCTTGTGTGTTCCTTGTAAGCCCCCCTTCTTTTTTTTGAAAGAGCTGGGGCTTTAGGTGACCTCATTTTGGGATAGACCAGAGACAATGAATGACTGGATGGTGGCGGGAAGCACTGTGATGGTGGGACTCCACTCCAGCTCCAGCTCAAGTGGGCTTAAGATGCTTGAGAAGTGCACTTTCCTTCAAAGGAGGCAAATTAATGTTCTTCTTGCCCAAACATAATATTGTCAGAGAGTTTCACAAAAGGAGCCTCTTAGCAGTGTGTTTAGGGTGTGTGCACACTTACATTATGTTTGTGTGAGTGTGCATGGGTCGGGAAATGTGCGGCCATGGCAGCCTCACTTAACCTTCTGTTGTCAGTCTGTAAAAGAGGAGGGACCTCCTCCTGGTCCTCCTTCAAGGTCAGGGTGGAGTTTCTAAAGGACACTCGCCCAGTCAATTTCACCTCCTTATTTAAGCAAAGGATATCTCTTCTAACAGCTTTCTCTTTCTTTCCTCCCCACATAAATTAGAAATCCTCATGCATCCTTTTTAGACCACGACAGTAGATGATGGAAATAAAGGAAAAGACCGAATAAAGCACAATAATGTACTTTTGAATGCAAGAACAATCTAGGCCAGCGAGATATTAAAATTAGAATGCATTTGTATAATGATAATCTTCGCAATTAAATTTGTTTATTGAAAAGTCTTATGGTTGTCTGTTCCTACTTCTGTGAAAAGAACTGTCAGGTAAAACAAATGTATGTTATGCATCAGTGCTGACTCAAATGCAAGAAATTCTTAAAGGAACTTTATGCAAGATTAGATGACTAGAATGCAGTTTACAATCAAAATAAACATTTATCACAACTGGCTCTTGGGAAGAGACTGGTACTCTCTCTGGCTTGGTCGGCTAACCTTCTCCATGGGGTTTCAGCCTTGGCCCAAGTCTGCATTTAGCTAACTTCTATGTTCACAATCTCAGGTAGTCTTGGGCAACATAAGAGCTACATTATCTTACACAATCGGTAATTACATTATTCTATTTTTTGTCCATAACACATTCCTTAGACTCAGGGAGACTTCTCTGATTTCCAAAACTGTGAACAATCTATGAATATTGCCAAAACAACCATCTCATTACTTTTCTTTTAGAGATCCAATCATGTCAAACATGTAATTATTCCATAAAAACGACTCACAATGTAATACCACCAATAAGCAGTATTTAAAGTTGTGACTAAATATGACTAATTTCAAAGCTTTTCTGATTTTCTATCTTTGCAAAATAAGATTTTTCATGCCAGGAATTTTGACAGACATTCAGAATTTTTTTTTTAAACGAGTGACAAAGTCACAAACTTTTCATATCTAAGACTTCCAAATGGCAATAAAAAAAAGTTCTTTTCATCAGACTTATGATTCTACAAGAATATTTTGAAGAATCCTGGAGAAATGTTCTCTTAGGTTAAGTGTCAAATTCAGGGAAGGCAGGCCCCAATATAACTCTGAGCTGCTTTTGTGTAACAAATTTTATCCATTGGTTGTCAAAGTGTGTATGATCATGCAAAAAAGTCAGGTACAAAATGACCAAAACTGTTGTTGTATAAAATGGCGTATGGGTAAAATACCCAGCATATGCTGCTAACATTAGGAACAAAACTGATTGCTCTTGTCACTTGACTTGATATTTCTCATTTCTTTCCCACCTCATTGAAAAAATGCTATGTAAGGTAAGCTTCATCCTTTGAAAGTTTTTGCCAACTGCTTTACAGCAGGAATGTTATATCACACTTGTATTTAGTTCCTCTTTTACTGACATATATCCAGCAATCTAGTGACATCTCAGGCTCATCTCATTGTGGCCCGTCAGTTTTACAAGTTGACACAGTTGTCCTTGTTAAAGTGCAAACCCGACACTGTGGCTTTTAAATATGATCCAATATACCTGCCCCTCCATTATCGTACAGACAATTGGCCAGTGGCAGGTGCTAATTTCAACCCTTTTTCATGTAATAATCCTTTCTCCATTGCAGTTTGAACTTTACAGCAAGCAGAGTTAAAACATAGTTAAAAATGCTTGATTTACTTTGAATGTGTTGTTGATGCAGAGCAATTAAACAAAGTGATGATAATAATGCAACACTGTTCTATTTGGAGACAACTAGACTGGTGAAATAAATAGACAAGAGTCAAACAAAGACTGTGTCTGGGCTACCTTTTAAGAAGGACATTATTTCTTTTATCTAGGTCACAATATGTGGAGCGTTTTCAACAGATGGGATGAAGCGTACTCCTCAGGCAAACAGAAGTTAAGTTTTCCTTTCTGTTTCTCTTGAATGTTCACCCTTTTGACGGCATATTAAATTAAAGAAATACATAATTTTTGCACACTTCTGTTGAACAATTCATAAATACCCAGTTTTGGTTAAAACAAACCAGAAAGAAAGAAGAAATTAAACAGAAGTAACGACTAGAATGGGAAGTAATGGTGGGGAAATGAAGATGAATGAGCAAACACCTTGTGAATCCTTCTGTCGCACCTTCCAATAGCTTGCGTGTCCTTGCAGCACACGACGGGCTGATGGGCAGAAAATTGCAAAATATTTAGTTGACAAAGAAGCCCCGGTAAGAGATTTTTGGTGTTTTTTTTTTTTTTCTTTTTATCCCTGTAGGCCCAACAGTAGCACAGACAAAAGAGAGGTAACATGGCAGATTTCGCATGCACACATTATTGGGTGAAAAAAAAAAAATGGAATAGTCGGTTGTGCAATGCAACAAAAAGTGTGCATGAGAGACCATAGAAAAAGACAGTTAAAGGTGGAGTGCACGAGTGTAAAAGGGGTTCCTATATAATGGAGAGGCTACACCTGTTTACACTTCTTGCCCCTAGCATTCTTCAGCGGGCCCCTTCAGAGGGCCTCGTTGCCGACAGCCAGCTAACTGCTCTTTGGGACCACTCCACAGGGACCACAAAAAACAGCTAAAGCTTCCTGAAAGGGAAAGGGAGGAAAGCATGGAGGTGGGGGCATGACAAATAGACAGGATGGAGGAAGAATAATAGCAATAAAACTAAAAGGGGAAAAGCAAGCAAACAAGCAGGGACGACTTAAAGAGTGTGACACTAGTGCACTGCGTCCAAGCAAGCTTTCTAATGAGGTACACTATTAATACGAAAAAGAAACAGAGAGAAAGGCTACATAAGGGATGGCGGAACAAAAAAACAGGAGGGGCTGGCTGCACACATGAAAACAACTGAACAAATGGTGAATGTGTTTGTGTACCGAATCATTTTATCTTTGTTTCCTAAGATTGTACAATGACCTCTGTATTGTGAAGGAATGAAGACAGTCGGCAGGCGATGGGGATGGAGGAGAGGGAGGTGGAAGCGGGGAGTTTTGGTAGTGGGAGGCTAACAGGCTAGATACCAGGCCTTTGTGTGCAAATTTCCCAGCAGCGCCTTACCAGTTAATTAAGAAGGTCAGTGAAAGAGGGAGAGAGAGAGAGAGAGAGAGACAGGGAGGGAGATGTGGAAGGTGGAGGTCAGCCCTAACGAGCTGTCCGCAGCACATGAATGAGGGGTTTGTCCTAACCTAAGCAGCGAGAGACCAAACAATGTCAGCAGCAATTAGCAACCAATGGTGGGCAGCCATGGGGCTTGTTGACTGAGAAAGCAAAGGATGTGAAAAAGGAACTGGAACATGTAGATGCAGACACAGACACTCAGAAACACCCAGGAAGAAAAAATACAGGGTGCAGTTTTCAACGGGAGGAGGGTGTGAAGCAGCAGAACAGCTTTGTCTGCTACCCCTCTGTGCAAGGCCTTGAACCTGCAGGCGGACTCTGTTCTCAAATGGGTGCTGATCATTTTTGGCTCTTTAACATTTCACATTTTTGCCATTTATTATTTTCATATAGCTTTGCATTATACTTTCCCCAGGTATTCTGGTTCTGAAACAGTTTAAGCCAATGAATTCTTATCAAATATGAAAAAGTTTCACCGCTGATAAAACCAAAATTGCTCCTGCTGTTACTTATTTAGCTGCCATAAAAGCAAGTTTCTTACAGCAAGCTATTTGTAGAATATCAAATGTCCTCAAATCATCAGTTCTTAAAGCAGATATGTCCCTTCTGGCGGGTACAAATGGACGCTTGGTCTATACGAAACATCCCTGGGTAGACAATAATATTTTATACCTCAAAAAGTAGGGTTCAAAATGAACAACACTGCAGAGGTGATATGGTGACAGGGCAAGGGCACTGGCATGCAATTCAAGGGCAGTTTTAACATTAATACATGTGCACCTTGAAGTGTTTGGAAAACCCGTCTTCCTGACTGGGGTTGGGGCTGGAGATTTTGTATTACACAATGTATTAAACAAAGATCCATCTGCAGCGGCACATTTTATTCCCACTTCAATAACCATCAATTATATATATATATATATATATATATATATATATATATATATATATATATATATATATATATATATATATATATATATATATACACACACTTCACATTATGTACAATATACTGAGCATCTTTGTGATTACATACATAGCTAATGTAAACACCTACCTACAAAAAATCTGATGGGGCTTGTATTATATACACTGGTATGAAATACCATACTTAAGGCTATAAGTCACATTTTTGTTTTTACATTCTTTGGCCGATTAATAGTCAAGTGTGACTTATATATCAATTTTAAATGGTAATTCATTTTGACCAACATGAACCAGCTGCAAGAGGGCTCCCTAGGCTTGTGAAAACTATAGGCTGCTCCTGAACCACTTAAAAAAATTTTGAAACATTAACTAATGGACAACAAAGACTGAACACATGTTTGAATGTTGAATGCCGGAGTATGTCCTGAAAAAATGTCATCACGGTAACTCGCGGTGACATTAAAACTTCTCGATTTTTGATTGATTCTTGGACAGAAAGGGAATAAATGGAAACACATATATATGAAATTAGGGTACAAATTGCTGAAAGGGTGAACTGAGAAACAGCCCCTTGAAAAAACACCGATTTAAAGTAAGAAAAGTCTAAAGGTGTAACACTTTAATGTGCTTGTTACAGTTCTGCTAATGTTTGAATTAATGTTTCTCATGCAAAAAACTAAATTAGGGAGACAAAGAAGTGTTTTATTAGTACTTGTTAAATTTTACCTTATTATGAGAATGTAAGGCGTTTTTCAACGTCAATTACAGACTCAATTATAACAGTATTTTTTTTTTAATTGAGGAAAACTTCTGCGTTTAGTCTCCGTCTGCAAATATTAAAGCACAAAGAATCGGGGCCATGGAAGAGTGCAATCCGTAGATATTTTTTTATTCCACAGTTTTGGATAAGATTAATTTAATTCAATGCAGTTGTTGCTTTTTGGACAATCGTTGGGATGTGGGCACAGGAGTGGTGATTGCTCTGGAACTTTTTGGAGGGGAATCTTTAGAAAATATGGGTTATTTGTCTTGTGATGATTATCACAGAGCGCGTTAAACTTTAGAAATGTAAATAATAAGATTCAAAAAAAGCCACAATATGTACTCTTAGCCATCTACTGTCATAAGGTGCGTGTCCTTCAAATTCAAATGAACCAGTTCTGCTTTTATACGTTTTGCTATGTTTTATGTATCAGAGTAAATATATTATGAATGCTGTCTAAATACATTTACAAAGCTCATTTACAGTAATTGCTCAATTCCCTGCCTCAGATATTTATGCACAGATACGGCAGATACTGCTCAAATGTGCTGATAAGTCAATCTCCAATCTATCCAATCAACAAATGAATAAATTCATATTCTCAGCTGTGATATCCATTCCCTCAACCAGGACAGAAGCTCTCTGAAAAAAGTCCCCCTGTCCTTCAGATCAACTCTTATTGCTGCACAGTCAGTAATCAAGACATACTTTATACGGGGGGCAGATGATATGTGACAAAAGCTAAGCGAAGAGACATAAACCTGCAGGAGGAGGTTTGGCGAATGGCAGGGCTGGTTAGATGGAGCGCCTATTCCAAGGAGGCGGAGTAATCAAGGATCCCATCCAGTCTCCAAAATTGTCATGCAGATTTAAAGCCCATAAAAAATCCTTGGACTGTTGCTTCTCCTCACCGCTGCACCATCATTTCCACTCTGCCATTGGCTCTCTCCACAGCACTAATTGGAGGCAGGTAGCCTCCAGATGTGGCATCCATGACAGTAACCTTGGTGGTGAGATCGCTTACATACAGTGTGACTGGCTTCATATGGCTGGCTATTGATCAAAATTATGGGTTAGCAGGTGGTGGTGTTGGGTGTGGGGCAAAGGGAAAGAAGGGAAACTGTGGATCCACCATAGCCTCTCAAAGGGTAGCAAGTCTAAACACCCTTCAGTCCTAATTTGCTAAGATGTGACCTGATTAGAAGAATGTAAGGCTTTTTTCCCCCCAGTTAAGGAAAAATCCAGATCAGATTTTAATTCCTGGAAATGTCTGAAATGCACAAAAAAAAAACGTGTATTTTTACTTTTACTTAATTATGCAATACTTTGTGTCTATCACATACAATTCTAATAAAATACATTGAAGTTTGTGGTTATAAGGTCATGCGGGTATAAAACCTTTTGTGAGGAACTGCGAACATGTCATTAAACAACTTTGTGAATAAATATATAAATGAAGTGATAACAGGATCATTTAAATGCTATAGATATTGCACAACATGTATTGGCGACAACAAATAAGATAAATCCTTGATTTGTCTGCAAAGTGAGCAGTAAATGCAAATCGCTGCGCAGCAAGAGTCTTATCAGCAGTATCCCACTGATTGATCGCAGTGGTTGCATTATCAATCATTCATCATCACATTGATATCTCTACAATACCTATAATGTTACCTGATGAGAACTACTGATCAATACTGAAGTAGGATTGATCCCCCAGTCGAGCTGGAGGAGATGACAGTGACAGAGGAATGTGGGAGAGATGTAAAACATTTGCAAAAGGACTCCTAAGTAAAAGTGTAAAACTAGGGAGGGAATTCATTTCCTGCTACAGCAAAATATGTTCATGTGGTATATTACAAGTAATTACCCCTGACTTTGCATTTGTTATGGCTGGTTTTCATTCCTGTTAAAGAGTAGTGAGCCGGAGCCTTGTATTCAGCAGGGAAAACAAGCCACCGCTGTACAGTAGCACTCAGAGTCTCTTCTACATCGGACCTTAATCATCTCAGCTCCGTGTACACGTGCATATGCGATTTGTGCACGAGGCGAGCTCGTTATATGTGTGTGTGTGCGTGTACATTGATATCTTCCTGTGGTGTTTTCAAATAAGTGTGTATATTTCTGCTGTGTGCCTATATGACCAAGAGTGAGGGAGTGGTGTGCGGAGAGACTGAGGGAGAAACCCGTCCCTCTAATTCCCCTGTGAAACCCTCTACACCAATTTCCAGCCATGGGCAATCACTCACTCAGCATACACATCTACATAGAGGCTGATTAGATCCTCCGTGGGTTTTACCATGTGACTGGAGCTCCTCATCTACTGTATGTGCCTCCCCTTTGTGCTCCTGTTCTAATGCTATAGCTGGTAAGGGGAGAAGGTGGGATGGTGTGTATGATCTACATACAGTTATGATACATAGGTAACCTCCGAGGGGCAAATCAGTGATATTCTGCACAGTGTTTCCTTTTGAATTCAAGAAGAATCCATCATTGTTGCATGCCCATTATTGGTAGAGGTGATATGTCTTCTAGTTTTAGATGTCCTTGCACCTGTGTTCTTTTGTGTATATATATATATATATATATATATATATATATATATATATATATATATATATATATATATATATATATATATATATATATATATATATATATATATATATATATACACACTGTTTAAAACTTGGTCAGATGGATTACTGCTTAAAAGAATGTCCTCCCTCAAGCTGTGATGTTAACATGGTACCGTGTGCTGAGAGTTCATCAGTGTAATTGCCATAATATTACCCAATGGCGGAGTCATAGTGTACAGAATATTAATGTGGTAAATCTCTATTCATCTTCCATGCAGAAGACCAACACTTAAACCAACGTCATCACATGTTAAGGGAAAATAAATTTGAGGACACACATTAAATTGTTGCACTTTGCTGTCATTGGTCTTCTCTGTCTGTAAAGTAACAACGTTTTGTCTTCACAGCTTTTTCCTTCGGCCATCTCAACTGCAGAGGTGACTGTCTATTAAGAAATCCTGTTTTGATGACGAGAGAGAAGGAATTCCTTAAGAGGTAAACAGCCGCGCATGTCATCTATCTTGTCCTTTGCTTTTCATCCTTCCGAGATGAAAACTGCCATTTGAAGAGTTAAAGCATTGAGTAGGTGGGAAGTGGAGAAGGGTCTGTAAAAATCATTCCGTTGATTGCAAGAAGAATGTATTCTTCGAGGCAATGAGGGGTTTGGGTCTTTGTGTTGCAGTGGTCATCGCTATTTTTATAGGCAATCATTTCAGTCAGTGGGAAATATTACGTAGACAAAATTTCTCCCTAAAGGAAAATGAGAAGCACTTCACAGTCCTAATCTTTTTATCCAACTCGCCATAAACTTGAGGAGTAGCACAAATACGTATAACATATCTTCAAAGATGTATAAAAAGCTCGCAGAAAATTCTCGATTCATCCATTTCAAGCTTAAATCGTAAAGACTTTTTCTTGTGTATACTTAAAGGCCGCAGAACAAGCTATAGGTACAGCATTTTTATAGCATTAATAGTGTTGCTTTAACTAGCAAAAGTTAAAGCAACACTTTAAAACTAAATTTAAAAGCAGAATATTCAATAGCATCACCTGTAAAACCTATTTTTTTTTTCATCTATTGCTCTGACTTTTACTGCCCCCTCCCAAAGAAAAATACTGCTGTACCATTTTTTTCCCTATACACTGTCCTACAGGTCCTAACAATAATTAGCTGCTTTTTGACATACAAACTCAAACAGTTTGTATGTCCCCTGAGACTGGCTTAGCACTGAGACTCTAAGCAAATTTGGGGCAGAAGTTGGTTCAGGGAAGATAATAAAGAGAGCCTCTTTTTCCGTCTGCTGCTGTTGTGAACTATAAAACAACCTGGATGTACAAAACCTTGCAATCCTAAATTACCAAAGTATTTATTGTCAAAGTGAAATCTGTTTTTGAGAAGCACCATCTATTTTCTGCCACCTTGTGACTTTGTTGGATGAAGTACATTTGCTGTTCTACACGGTCCCTTATTTTAAGGAGTTGACTCTCAGTTGAACATTCTCTTTGAGACCGTTATTTTGAAGTATGAAAGGAAGTAGTTCTATTTTTAAGAAACAAACAAGCAAAACAACAACAAAAGGAAGCATAAACCGCTGTTTATATCACCACATTTTTTGGATGTCGGGTAGACAAAAAAAGTGAGAACAAAAAACAAATAATATGTAAGCACTACCATGATTGGCTGTTATCTGTTAACAATGCTAAAGGTGGCATCTACTTCCTGGGGCTTCTGATGGTTATCAACTTAACAGACTAATCTACATGTTTTGTAATCACCCTGAACTGTACATGTTTATTGTACTAAAGCTTGCAGGATTGGTTGACCCAGGACTGGGTTCCCAACATAACCCAAATGATTTGAGTCTGGTCCGGGAGGTTTTAAACTGCCCTACTTTCGGTAGCTTCTTACGTTTTATATCATTCAGGTAAATCCATTCAGCTGGAAAGAAAAAATGCTCCCATGAAAGTTGTAGAGGTACAGAACAGTTGTAATGAGTTACCAAATAGGTAGAAGGAGGCTCGTTAGGCAATGAACAAGGGGTAGGGGTCAGAGCAGTGCTGCTCACATGGTGGGAGGGGTTCGTGCTGGGGTAATATTGGAGCGTCAGTCCCACCTTACACAGACTAACTAACCATTATTCATATTTCCTACAGCATCTGTTGACGTTCTATTCAATGCTTGAGTTAAACTGTGTCGTACAAAGCAACTTTGCTTAGGAGCTCTCAAGTTTTGTAATAATACTGTAGGGTAAGTCGGCTGGGTCATATCACTGTAGTATTCACAAAGTCCCAACATTTTTGTGTCCGCTTACATGCATGAGCTAGTCACTGCCGGGTGCACCACTGATCGCTCCATTTGAAGAAGTAGCAAGCTGCAAAAGATTTCCTTGTTGCCTTGCGGTTTTGTTTACATCCTTACCGTACACCTTGTCCAGTTTAAACCTTTTATGTACAGGGCATGATGTCGCTTGTGTAAATCCCCTGACTTCTCATGCAAATTTATGTTTAGGCGTGCTTGTTTGTGTGTCCGAAGAAGAACACAAACACACAGTCACATGGGGGGGTGGGGGTAAGGGGGGGGGGGGGGTTGAGACTTAGAAGAGGGATTGTTGTGGTGGAGGGGGTACTGGCGGTGGTGGTGCAAGGCGGTGACAGAAATTGAGGGGGACGGGGTGGCAGCTGCAGGCTGCTCGGTGCACTGTCAGAGCGGAATGATTAATGAATGGCGGCCCCAGCTGAGCCTAACCTTTGGAGAACTGCACAGGACATCTGCAGAACTGTCAGCGCTCTGACAAGGACAGAGCTGAACAACCAATTATTTCGCCATCACTAAGGTGGGCTGTCAGCTTAATCCTAGCCATTCACTTAGGCAAGGACAGGCAAATTTCTCCTTTACATACTCTCATACACACACATGCACACACACACACACGCACACACACACACTGAATATCCCAATGTCCTGCATGGATGTACACACAAACAGGCACACTTGGACTGAAACACATGCCCGTGCGGACATGTACACAAAAGAGGGCTGGGACGCTTGTGCAGTCGCACGCTTGCATATTCACACAGAGCCATAAGGTCCAGGACAAAATAAAGTTAACCCCTCCGTTGCTGGTGGTGGCAACCCCATGCAGGTGACATATATTAAAGAAAGCAGGGCAAGCAGGGGAGGTATAATGATGACAAAACAGCGCTGGTGGATGCCGGAGAGCGCTGCAAGCTGGACATGGGTGGGGCTGATCTGTTTCTGGGACGTGTTCGGAACGAGGGGAGAGGGGCGAATGGAAGGGGAGTGGATGGGAACAAGAGAGGGATGAATGCCCTAAAGTCTGCAGGCTGGATTTTTACATTACATAGTGAAGCCGGAGAGAACAGATCCACTTAGGTATATTTAAATAACACCATAAAGATGCTTAACAAGTTACAGAATTCAAATTTATACTTAAAAATGTTCAAACTGAAATATTTGATTTTTTTCCAAGGTTCAAAAAAGGTGTGAATTGAAGTACCTCTGGGATATACGTTAAATTAATTGTGAGAAAATGTATTTTCATTATGCCCATTGCTGCTTGTATGTGCTTGTGCTTGAAATTTACAGAACAGGCACGGGTGGATTTGAGCAAAACTTTTTTTTATGCTGTGGCAAGTTAATGAGCATGCATACACCACATGACATTAAATAATCCACGTGTTTTGTGTGTAGGACATTTTAAATGTGTCAGTGTGAAGCAAAAATGTATTGATTGACCTTTTAAATTATACTAAATGGATCCTGTTGCACTGAAGAAGATTAAAAGGGAGCATTTGAATAAAACATGATGATGATGAAACTCATGATACCTTATCATGTCATATAAAGAAAAAGTGTCTTAAATACCTATGCAGACAGGAACCCATAGCCATCTATCTTCACACTGTTGAGCATTATATATATATATATATATATATATATATATATATATATATATATATATATATATATATATATATATATATATATACTCTAATACAACACTTCTATCAGTATGGAAACATCTTATTTCTGCTCCTCTGGGTTTAACCAACTATCTTTCTTCACTCTGTTATATAGAATTAATCTATTTACTGTAATTATGACTAATGAGTGTATGGTCTCTGGTCTTATTGATCAGCCTGTGAGAGCTCAGTAATAACAAAAGTGCATGAGACCAAAATGTGTTTTGCATTTATATTCTTCATCCATCATTTGCATCTGTGTTTGTGTTAGAGAGCGGCCGGAGCTGGGTGCTGATGGGCGGTATGAGTGACTGATTGGGATTTGATTGAGGCGTTACTGAGGCGATAAGAGATTGAGCGCAGCTCCGAGCCTATTGACAGACTGCTGATGAGGCCAGAGAGAGGGAGTGATAAGGAAGGCTGAGGAAATTAATAAGTGGATACAAATCAATTAACTTAAAAATTGTTCCTCATCAGTGGCTAACCCCATGTTCGCATAGGTGACTGTTTATGTCAGTAAATAAGTAACCTGGGATTGTGCTAAAATGCATTTATTTTCAGTAGCGAAAGAATGCGTAGCCTTTGCGCCTCCGATTAGGCAACCTGCTTGCCTAGGAGTGCAAAATCTGTTGAATCCTACACGCTTCTTAGCTAGTATATATATTCAGGGGAGAAACAAATGCCACTTTCTGTGAATGGCTAAAGCTTCATTCGACTAGGCAAATTGTAATACTGCTTTCAAATTTAGAAGCCATACAATTATGTTCAAATCACTTAAAACTCTGACTTCTCCACTGCATCTGAAATTATTAAGATGGTTGACAACATGATTTTAAAGAGCAGTAAACAGTAAACAATAATTATTTGAGATGATTTTTCTTTTTAAATAAAGATTTTAATGATCACATATGGAAATCAATTAAAAGTTCCACTGGGAATGTAACAGGCGTGATCATCTTATTTCTTTCATTGTCATATTGACTCTTCTCTTAAACTCACCACGTACAATTTCAGTGGCAATCCCACACCCCAGACCGTACACTAATAGGAAATTGTGGGGCAACATCAAACATATTGTCTCTGAAGCAAAACCAAAAAAAACCCACAAAGGAATTGTGGACCGTAGCACAGCCAGTTTAATTATGAGATGAGAGATAGATTCACGTACTTGGCAAAAATGACTAAATAAAAACATTTTTGGAGGAATCAAGGTAATGCTTTAACAACTCAGAACACTGGACCAACAGTCAAGCATGGCGGTGGTGGAAACACCATGATGTGTTGCTTTCAGAGGTACTGGTATTGTACAAAGAGGATGGAAAATGGTGAGTTAGCTCTATGTTCTTAACTTCTCGTCAAACGAGAACCTGTAAACCTCTGAAGGGAAATGTTTCTCGTTTGCGGTTTAGGGCTACTTATAAAAAAAAAAAAAAAACAGTTCCATTCGATAACCAGTTTTAGCACATTCCCAAACATGGCATGAATACAGCTAGAGCGTACTCATTAGACGCATTGGTCCTAGTATGAGGGCTGTCTACTGTCCCAGACAAGCTGCAGGAGGAGGTGTCTGGCTGCTTGCCTTTAAACTGGGTTAGTGGACCAGAGAGGAAGAGAAAGAAAGAGGGAGTGAGATAGGGCATGAGACAGAATTTGAAGGCTAAAACTGGGACGAGGTGCATGAGAAGAATTTCTCCTCATCAATTGCAGTTACCCTCCCTACTGTGTACCCTTTTATGCCACATGTATGACTATTTCTGTGTTTTCACTGGAGTCCTGACAGTTCATGTGGCCACAGCGGATGGATGTTGCCTGATGAAAATGTCTGTTTATGATATGAAAGTTTTACAGTTGTAATTTTTTAATGTTTTCTCCACTGGTTTCCTATAATGAATTTGATATTTATCTTATGCTTGGCTCACTTCGGTCTCCAGCCCCCAGTTGATTTAGGAACCAAATGGCAGCCTATTAACATGTGAGAATGATTGTGCAGCCTTGGGGGTTGTAGTGTGGCAACCCACAGAGAGGCTTTTCGCTGCACATCTCTCTGATTCTCAGTCTTTGCACTGTCGACGAGAGTTAAGCATCAAAGGCAAGGACTAACTACCCTCACCCTCAATCGTTCCCTCTGTCTCTTTTTGGCCTCTGGGTTCACACTGTAATTTGCTCTATCTTTCCTCTCATCCTCTTTCTTTCTCTCTTGCTGTACCCCCCCCCCCCTCTCTCTCCCTCTCTCTCTGAGGGCTTGTGAATGAAGAGAGAGAGAGGTGATGAGGTCAAAGTGAATCTTCTTCTCGCCGAGGATGATTATGTCGTAACCTGCCGTTATTCAAAGTAGCAGACCCTGTGGCCATGAGCGAGCCTACCAGCCACATGTCTGCAAAGAGGGGCGACACCTCGAATGCACCAGCTTGAGAAAAGCCATCAAGGGGAATGAGTTCCCAGGGTCAGGTGCACAATGCCTGCCTGTGCGTTCCAGGTGACTTACAACCCCCGCAGAGCCAGTCGTTTGATGGATCATTGTCGCTTTTCTAATGGCCAAACTTAGCCCTGAAAATTGATTGGATGACATCACAAAGAGGAGACGTTTCATTTTGAAGTTGTGCTAAAGCTCGCAGTAAAATTAAATGAAATGTTCCTTTGAGATCTGATGTACCGTTGGACTTTCAGTTGTTACGCCGGTTGGTTAATTGAACTGTATTTGCCAACTGAATAGAAAGGATCACATCCGCTGCGCTGTGTCTTAATGAACGTGGCTCAAGGCTTCTCATAGAATAAAAAGGTTAAGCCTTTCTCTTTTATCGTTGCCAAACCTGAATTCTCTTTAAACATTAGACGTCATACTCAACAGGCCAAGGATTAAGCCAACAGTCCTCCAGTTTTTCAATTAATTCCTATAGAAGCGATGCATTATACTTTTAGACGGATCTTGTATGAACCAATGCAGTCGAAGCACACACACACAGATTAGGTTATTTGGTGTAGTGATGTGAGACCTGCCTTCTTGGATGCGAGGATCCTTTTCTACAAATCATTACTAGTCCAGCCAAAGTCAATTCCTGACCACGCAGGTGGCATCATGAGGTCCGTAAAACATAAGCGGTACGTCTTTGACCTTGTTGGCTTTTATGCTCAGGAGTTTTGCATGAGCGTGTGACAATACATGTCAAAGTGTTCTAATATGAACAAGTTTATTTAGAAAGAAGCTTTGAAATAATCTACAGTTAGTTGTAATTTTAAGTATTGATTTTGGATTGTGTCAAACAATTAGAGATGGTGAATTTAGTTACACAGACTCGCACTATGAAGACTTGAGACTTGGTCTGAGAATCGAGTCTTATTATGCCTTCTTTGCCTAATATTATTAGCAGTAAATGCAAGTTATCGGTAGCTTCATAAAATTACCCCATGATTTCTCTCCAAAAAAACCAAACATTTTAAATGATTTCAGAACAAATAAACATAACTTACATCTGACATCCTATTTTCTCACTGTTAAGCTGGCTAGGAATTCCCATCTTATCAAAATAGAAGCACTTCCTGTTCTGATAATTAGAAAATTATATTCTCTCTCATTTACTCTCTACACTTCTACACTGATTCACTATATAAAAATGGATCTATTGTGATTTAAACATAACTGACTTGACAGCAAACATTTATATATAGATTTAGAATACAGTTTTCTAACAATTAAAAAATCATCTGACTCAAGGGAAAGTGAAGAAAACCTTCTCTGTATAGGATGGTAAATAAAAATGGACTGGACATTATAAACACAGTAATTAACAGGTATTAGTTTAGTCCTAACAAAGATTAAACTTACATCAGGTTATTGCATTTACTTATAAATTAGACATTACTAAATGTTCATCTCTTTTTATTAATTTTCTTTTGATAACTGTCAAAATACAATTGTTAAATGTTTTGTGTTAGGTCTATAACACAAAACATTTCTCTACAATACAGTAGAGATGTTGATTTACTCACATACAGCAATGCAATGGCATATATGAACTAGATGGCATGCATTGACTTATAATTGGGCTAAAATACTTTAGATTTAGCTTGAACTTGTCTCTCAAATATGTAAAGCAGACTGCCTTTACATATTTTTTTGCCTAAGTTGACACCTAGACTCCTGGATAGATGTTCAAACGTTTTCAACACCTTTCTCTGCATGACAGTCCGGTTGCGTCCGATTTAAGCCTGTTTGGCAAAGTTATTCTTCAAGTTCACATGAAGGGGAGCACGGTTTGCCGATCTATGGACTCATTTTTACTCCAACCCAAAAAAAAAAAAAACACCCAGAGAGACAAGGTACACCAGCCGTGATCAACTTAAACAATATTTAACTTTACGCAAAAGTTTAATGAGGTTTGTCTAAGAAGCTTTAAAAAAAGGGGTTATTCTTTAAAAGTTAGTAAAGTTCTTCCTGACAAATGTTCTTATTTTTTATTATTAAGTTTAGCATCCTATCTATCCATCAGTGCATTTTCTATACCCGCTTTTCTGTGCAGGTGTTACATCGACCACTGATGGGAAACGCGACTTGACTCACATGGTGGCATGTTGGGGGGGAGGGTGCAGTCTGGGGTACATCCTGCACAAGTCGGCAATCATAGGGCTAAAGTTTAAAAGTTTTATTAAACTTTCAGAAAGTTAAGATAATGCTTTTTATAAACTTGTGTGTTGTGGTAATTCATTGTTGTGCAATAACAGGCAAAGCAGAGCTTGATTACTGTAATGTGCGGCCTGTGTTAAATTAAATCTTATTATGTCATCAAAGTGTTGCCATTGTGTCGCACACAAGCTGCTGTCCCACATTTGGTTATTTCAGATCTGGTCACCTTGTACACACATAATGTTATTTATAAGGTAAATATACATGGGTAGCTGAGTGTTATAGGTAGTGTTCAGCAACAGGTGTTGTGTTTTGCAAAAATCTGTTCTCCTGCTTGCTTTTACAGATTCTCATCACCAGTCTGCTATCCACAACACCAGCCTCGCAAGACTTATAGCCCCGGGCAAAAGTGCCTGTCTGCTTACGCTTGTAGCCAAAAGACATCTCCAAGTCTTTGAAAGTGTTTTGTATTTGGGGATGGTTAAAAAAAACAAGCAAAAAAAAACCCCGCTGTTTTTCGGGCCTGATTCAAACAGTTAATAACAATGCACTGGACCATGATAAACCTATACTCTACCAATTTATGGTATTCAATGGCTGTCTGCTATTTGTCCTCGGTGGCTCGGTTAACATCACACAGCCAAATGGTCACAGAAATGCAGAACTCAGCGGAGTTATCTTTTGAATATGTCATAATTAAAATCAAGTTAGTATGACTCCTTTTTAATTTGTGTTTTTTTTTTTTTTTTGTCAATATATGTCGCTTCATGCTAGCTCTGTATGAGGGATTGATGCAAAGCCATGGACAATGCAAACGACTCTCCCTGTGGCTCTACGCTTCTCCAGGAGTGAATGCTGCTTGTCGGGACTTTGATGCAATCAACTGGTTCCCTTTATATAGAAGATTTTTGATCAATCTGTATAATCTGACCCAATCTGTATAATATGATTGAATTTGACTTTGTAAAGTGCCTTGATATAACATTTCATGAATGAGATAACGTTTCATGAATTGGCGCTATATAATTGAATTGAATTTAGTGCTTCTAGTTTTATGTGATGTTAGCTTCAAAACATGTTTTACTTCTTCTTTAAGACTTCACTTGAACTTATTCAATGATGTTATTTAGCGATGCAATTCAATGAAATGATTATGTGTTGGAGCTCCCAGGCTCATGGCTTAATGT
The DNA here is from genome assembly GCF_011125445.2 of Fundulus heteroclitus. Lineage (NCBI taxonomy): Eukaryota > Metazoa > Chordata > Actinopteri > Cyprinodontiformes > Fundulidae > Fundulus > Fundulus heteroclitus. The sequence goes on from NC_046363.1 coordinate 33,604,559, forward strand.
ACAGGGATGAGATATTATGATTAAAGTGATCCATTGTGTTATTGTTGATTATTTGTGGAGTTCAGGAGTTCCTCATTGTATGCAGAAACACCTTTGAAATAAAAAGATAAAACAAGGGTTAAATAGTAATTTAGACTCCTGAGTGCCCCAACGCCTGCTCTGATGGGTCAACCATCTCCAACTGACTTGGTTACCTCATAATAATAACACAATCTAGGTTCAATCAAAGTTGAATAATTATGTTTATAAGCACATATCGTTTCTTCTATCGTGTGTAAGATTTATTTTAATAGCAGTAATTTCCTACTTTAACTTATTTGTTTATTCAATGTGGATTAATTTGTGTAGTGTATTTTTTTTTTTTTTTTTTTTAGTTGGTCTACAGTTGATAGATATTAATAGGAAATGAATTTGATTCCTGGCTTTAGTCATCTGCTTTCATCAATATTTATGTTTCAATTGATGTATTATTTTATTATTATTATTATACCTTTTTTCTACAGGCAAATCATTAAGAACAAATTCTTATTTACAATGGCAGCCTGACAAGTGGCGTAACCACTTAGGATCTTATCTTTATTTAATTGTATATAAATTGTAATCCTATAGAAAATAGACAAACCTCTTGATTCTTTTACAAAGACTGCTTCCTGGGAAAACAAATAAGTCATCCTTAGTATTGAAAGAAAATAAGAGACTTATTGGCTTGTGAGCATGTGAAATAATTTAATAGAGTTTAATACTGCCACAGTAGGTAACTAAGAAGTCAATGATCAGTTGCCTGAGATCCACTGGTGACACTAACAAGCCAGGGTGAGGTGTGAACACAGCTGCTTGAGTCACAACAAATCTAATACCCATTTCATCACTTCTTAAACAAGTCATCAGCAAGTCTAATGCCCCACTATGAGAACTGCAGTCTTTGGTACACGCACCTTCAAAGCATTTTCTTAAACATCAGCACTTAGCACACTCCTCTCACACCCAAGTATCATACATCTACCGGGGAGAAAAAGTGCTGCTGATAAGTCAAATTTATCATTTTTGTGATACGTGTTTGTAAAACCAACTGCAGCCTAATTGATACACACCAACATCTGCTGCGGTTTTGGTTGCTACCACCTGAGCCATCTGAAATTCGTGTCTTCATCAGCTTTTATAAAGAAGCATGTGTCATTATTAAATGCAGCTTCATATATCTTCCTGTCTAGTTTTTTTTTTTTTCTTTTTTAGAAAAGGAAAACACGTCAGAGCTGTGTCGGTAATGACAGAGCCAAGCAAGCTGTGAGGAATCACCCTGCGTGTCTGTCTAAATGCTCGAGAGTTACTCCCGCATGACGCCTTACCATTTTAAACCTTATCTGGTTTGCAAAAGGGAAAGTAAACTCTTTTAGTTCAGCCCCTTTTTCTCGCAAGTTCAATTTTTGGATTGTAAAGCATGAGACAAAGATAAGGGGGTATGGGGCGGGGGTGAGAGGGGGTGAGTTTGGGGACAGAAGAGAGCGGATTTCAAGTAGATGACATGAGGGAAATAGAGGGGGCAGCAGAGGGATACTAAGGGGAGGTGTGGAACCTATATGGGTCAGGGAATGGGTGGTGGAGGCTGAGGCTGGGGCAAAGAAAAACTCCAGAGAGTTCACAGAGCTTCAAAGGGTAGTTCTCTGTTTTGACTGACAGACCAGTAGAGTGAAATGGACCTGGTGGCAGGCGACATACCCCCAGTCCCAGGATGCCCGGCTGTCTCCATGGCACTCGCCCGCTTCCCGCTATATACATCAGAAAGCAGGAATGAAAGGATTGGGGGGTTAAGATGTGTGGAAGGCTCAGTGTTTCATGGTATATTACCCCTAAACCAAAAATGTGAAGGACACAGTTCTTTGAAAACTCGCAACAGAACATTGATATGGAAAAGTAAAACTGGCTCGGGCTTGACAGCTGCTTCCAGTTAAGGGAAACCAATTAGCTCTGCTGAAATAACAATACATCTCCAGGGGGAAAGCTTTATTATTTAATAATTTAACTTGATGTATCTGCTGTGGATCACTGCCAGTTCCTATAAGAACCAGCCTTGTTCAGGACCTGAGATGGTCCTCACTCAAGGACACTGTTCAGAAGAAGGCCGAGCAGATCCTGTACTTCTTCCAGCAACTCAAGAAGTAAAACCTTCCACAGGAGCTGCTGGTTTTATTCTAAACTTTTTCAATCTGTTTTGTGTTGATGCACAATGGTGTGGTTTGTCTCATCCACAAAACAAGACATGTCCAAACTACTAACAAGTAATAAGGTCTTCAGAAAGGATCACCTTAACTTATATTATTCTCTTCATCCAAGACTTTTACAGGTCAAACATCAAGAAAAGGTGTTACCAGCATGAGGTTGATATCACCCATATTGGCACCAATCCAACCATGTTTACCTCTTTTATAAAAGTATTTTTAGTTAGCCTTTTATTTATAAATTTATATTTAAAATGTCCTCATTGAGAGCTGAGTGGAACTGAGGAGAAATTCCTTTTTCGTGTGCACAAACATGGTGATTAAAGCTGATTATAAGTTTAATTCTGATTTAGAACAAATACTATAGACTATTTGTTGTTAGTAGGGCCATCAAAAGCAGAGTCAAAAGACAAAGGATGTTTTGTAAAAATAAAGGAGGGGCAAGTAATTTAGTGTCATTTTACAAAAGTATGTTTCTCTCTTGGAAGAATAGCAACACCTGCCATTTCAAGCATCCTGCAAGTAGAGGTAGGTAAGGCACGTGTCTAGAGATTAATGTTATTATTGAGTCGTTACTGCAATATTTAAGTTACTGTTGTGTATAAATTATTAAGCAGCGGTGTAGCCTGGCGGTATACATGGTATAATATAGCTGCAGCACACGTCTGGCATGATGTTTAGACATGCAAAGATATCCGTAGCAGTCTGGCGTCTGATCTGGTGATGAAGTTCTTTATGTTTCACTGGTAAATGCATCTTAAGGCAATGTGGGCATATTATTTTCCAACACCTTGTTTTGCAATATCATTTAAACAAATATATGACACAATTAAATACTTTCTTTGCCATGACAACTTCGAGACATTTGCACAGGAAAAAGGTCTGCTAGTAACCATGTACTATAAGACAACCTGGTCAATTATGTCACCACCTTCAAATGTGTCACTCTTTTATTTTATTTCTACTCTTTTTTTGTAGATCTAATGTTTTTTTCCTTTGTCTGTCCAATACTAATTTGCCTGCCTTGATTTCTTTCAGTGGTTTACTTGGGTTGTTGTCAACACCTAATGGGAATTTTATGTCAGTGGCCACTTAAAAATATTCAATATAAGACAAAGTTGAGGTATTCAATACTAATTTTACCTGCTATGTCCAAATTTTATTTGGGTATTATTGTTTTAAGTGTTTGCTTCCTGTGTATGTCTTTGTTAAGTAGCTTGTAGATTAAAAATTATTTCATTTTGCATTTTGATTGTTAAAAATGTATTAAGTGTATTTGTTTAAGTCAATCAGTGTTTAGTAGACCATCGTATCTTGCCAGCGCTTACAACTTTAGTTTAAGTGTCAATTTTTGAGTTAATTTTAAAAACAAATTCAGAAACTGATCAATTTGTGAACATGAATATTTTCTAATGTAGTTTTAACTTCATTAAAGTATCATGGTATCATTTTAGAATCTTTGACGTGTTAAATAATGGGTATCATAAGAAGTAGTTACAATAAAAGAAATACATGCTTAACAATCTCTAAACATTGTACAATACATAATAATGAATTTTATAAATACAATACAATTCTCCTTGTGTTAAATAATTTCCTAGAGTACATTTTAAAGAAAGCTAAGCATTTATATTTTGAAAGATAAATCACGCCATGGTCTCAGGTCATGCACTCTTGCTGATACACGCGAGAACAGAGGGTTATGTTTGAAGGTGTCTCGGTAAACACTGTTGGACTTGAGCAAACATCAGAACATTGATCAGTTCTCTATTTATGTTCAGCATGTCTGTGCCTGCACTGGATTAGTCAACAACCTGTCTGTTTGCTCCACTTTAAACTGAGACCAATGTCAATGCCAAAGCCTAATTAGAATACGACAGACTGTTAGGACATAGTTGCATGGAGCTACAGACTTCAACCAGTGTGTGGCTTTCACATAGCTACTACCATGATGTCTAAAATATAAGCCTTTTCTCATTTTACATCTTCACCCATATTTCACTTACGAAACATCTTAACTAAAGTGTCTGCGGTTAGGTTCCACTAAACCAGGAATGGTATTTAACCATTAGAAATCACAGACCCTTAAATGTCACAGCAATGCCAACTAACAAACATCCAATGTCTCAGTGCTTCTCAGATGATGAGGAGAAACAAACAACAGTGGCCTCTGTCTACAGAAAAAAAGAGAGTGAGAGGTGTAGGGTGCCAGACAGATAAAGAGCCGGCGAGAAAGGCAACGAAGAATGGAGGTCAGTTGCATTGTATCAACCAATTTCCACCCATTACACTGTATATGGGGGGCCTTTCTCCCCCTTCTTTTGCATGGTAATTATTTTCCAGCCCAAAGGTAGCTGCAGGCAACGTCAGCCACTGCGTAAGGGCCCATTGCATTAGCTGGCCATTGCATTATTTATTTGTGCGTGGGCAGCTGTATGGATACCCAAAATCCACCGAGACCTGGGGGGGTTCTCAATGTCACCCAGTGCATTGCGGCAGGCAGTTGTGGCCGCCGAGCCTTTCTCTGGGAAACCGTAGGTTGAGAGTGGCTCAAGGGCAAAATGGTACCACCGCATTGGAACTTGCGTGTTGGAGTTGTGGTTAGGATGTGTAATGTATTCAGATGGGGTCAGCAAGTTTTGTGACAGCCACTACCTATGCAACAATCAACTGTACTGGTTTCATGGTTGTGCTTTGAATGTCCATCAAAGATCTTTTTGGACATCATTGGCTGAATATAAAAAAAGATCTATATAATATGGGCTGGTGTATGTAACTATAAGTACAGTCCCTCGCAGAAGTAGCCACAGCCTTTGAAGGTTTTTCAATTGTTTTCACATTACCACAAACTTCCATACATTCTAGTGATTTATGCCACAGTCGAGCAAAGACCAACACAGGACAGCGCATATCTGTAAATTAAAAGGAAGATAATACAAATCTTTCTTTTTTTTATAGTGTGCATTTGCATTTGACAACTTTCGATCTTACACACCAACATTAAAGCCAGTCACTTGCCTTTACAAGCTACCTAGTTAATGAATAGAGTTCAAGACTGAAATAATCAACTATAAATTGTTCATTCTATAAATGTAGCCTTTACAGAAGAGTGATAAGAAAAAGCTATTGTTGTAAAAGCTGTAGTTTCCTATAAGTCATGGAGGAGCAGAAACATGCACAAGAAGTTGCTCTGGTCAGATGAGATCAAAGTTTAATACAATGCTCAAAAAACTAAAATGTAGAGTCGCAAATTTGTCCGGAAGTTTCCCCAAGTCCCATTTTTGAATAAATCCACATGCGCGAGACGTCTTACCTGCTCTTCTGCTCCTCAGGGGAATCGCATAAGAAAAAAATCTCCCAAATTCACTCTGGTTTTATGTCTTTCTACTGAGGTCTTTCTGTTCTCCTTATAAAGTTGTATGGGGTTTGCTTCTTGTGACTCTCACCCATGTTCAAAGTATGCGGTGTGAGCAGTGGAGCTACACGGAACGGCTAACACTGAAGCACTGAGCATGCACGCTGGTGTTATGTGAGCACTTCAGAATGATTGGCATGTGGGGCAACCAATAGATAAGGTGATACCACCGGAACCTGAGGGACCAATCTCTGCCATTCGGACTGAACGGCAGAGATCAGTCAGAGTATTTACAGGCCTGCAGCTTTCACTTTTTTTACCTACTTTATCTGAATATATAATGTATTAACTACTCTCAGGATAGAAGGACATTTTCACTCAGAATAATAAAAAGCATTTCTGAAAAGGATTACCCGCTGTAGCTTTAAAGGACCACTTTGAAAACACATTGCATTGGATCACAATTGGTAAAAAATATATATGCTGAATAACCATCCTTATATGGAATGGGCAATGTGTTAGGAACAAAAGGATGCCAAACCATTTGATGAAAATTACAGCTATCCAAATAGCTTAATCCAAAGTCACAGAGAAATTGAACCTGAAAAACTGATTTGGCAGGCCAGTCCAATTTGCTGTAAGCCCATTGCATCAACTTAAACTGATACTCAATATTTAGCCCCCATGTGCTTGATTGCCTTTGTGATAGCATCAGGGTATGCCCCTTATGAGATGTTGGATGGTGTCCTGAGGTGAACTAAACATGATGTCCCAGAGATGTTTGTTAGATTTAGGTCAGTGGCGCATGACAATAGTGTGAATTTTTTTATCCTCCAGGTACTACCTGCAAACTTATGCCACATGACACTGGTATCATGTACTAGGAGAAACTCAGGACCCACTGCACCTGCACAGGGTTGAATAATGGGTCTAAGGATTTCACACTGACCCACCACCAAACTCATCATGCTGAATAAGTGTTTCAGGCAGCATAATGTTCTTCACAGCTTCTTGAAGGCCCTTTCACGTCTGTCACATGAGCTCGGAGTGAACTACCTACCGATCTGTACCATCAGCTCCTTCGCGCATGCACAAACAGAATAACTTCCGGGTTACCATTAAATGCACCTTATTTGTTTAGAAACGACTGGGAAAAAAAAATATTTCCATCTTTTCCTACAAAATTCTATGGTTCACTTTATAACAACTGATATTATTTTGTACGAAAAATATAATGTATTAGAACGTTTTTTTGTATTCAATTTGAGCGAGCTGTAACGTATGTGTGCTGTCAAGGCGCTTATGGTAGCCACATTATTTATTTCTTGCAAAAACATTACTGCAGGTGATGAAAGTCTGGAAACGGATCCATTCTTTGATCAACAGTGTTGGAGTGCACAGATAATACAGAGAAAAGTAAATATTCAAATGAATTAAAACTTTCGCTAAGTGTGACGCATGCTCAGAGCAGTCAAAGCGTCCATTGAAATGTGATTTAACCATTTATTTACGTATTTTTGTTATTCCCATTAAATTATAAAATATTCACATAATTACAACGAAATACAACAACAAACATCCCACCCAAAATAAGATAAAATAAGACAAAAAAAGCAAGAAAAACATTGCCTTCCTGGAAGTTATTCTGGTTGCTTCTGGTACAGATCAGGTAGTGATACTGCTCCTATCTATGAGAAGAACCCAGTGTCAGTGGTGAAACTGCCAATTCCATTGTTCTCTAGGAAATGGCAGTCAAGCTCCATGGTTATGGGCAGTGGCTGTACCTTCAAGATTCTCTTTTGTAAAAAAAAAAAAAAAAAAAAAAAAAAAATTAAACCCAAATATACTTTTCTTGCCACTTATGTATTACTTAGTAATAACATGTCACAGAAAGTCACAATAATATAGATTTAAGTTTGTGTTTGTAATTCAGGTGGCATCAATTCTGATGTGAGGCATTGTACTCATATTCACTCAGTTAGTTCTCCACTGATGATTTAGGAGATTGACATTTTAGAAATATGTCAAAATGATGCTGGTTAGTATGGGGACTGCACTCCTGTGTCCTCTTTTCCATGCAGAGACACAAAACAAAGAAGCACCTGCAACTTTCTCTGTCGGACATATACCCCCTGACCTGTCAGCCTGGACAAATTCTATTGCAACACCTGAAATGACAGATGAACTGCCCCTGTCATGGCTTCGTGAAATAGAGACACATGAGCTGAAATGCCTGGCACACACATGACAGTATGCACCTGTAACAAGAACGGTGCAACTCGAACGTCCTACTCCTACCAGCACCCGGCTCTAACCTTGTGGCTTCCTGATCCCCCACCAGCTAAGCAACAGGAGTGTGTGTGGGGGAAATCTGTCTCTGTTTTAGAGACAAGACTTCTCAAAATAGATCATAAGACCTCCATAAAGTACGGGCATAGAAAGTTGCTGTTTTGTCACCTAGCTATCAGATGGAAGCCGATTGGCATGCTTTCCAGGTTGCTCTTTTTTATTATTATTTTTAGGTTGTCCTTTGAAATCAACAGTAATCTAATAGTAATAGTACTGTTCTTAAGATATAGGAACAAGAGATGGAAAGTTGGATGGACGGATGGACGGACAAGTGTGTCCCAAGTGCTGGTGCTTGCTGGGGCTATGGAATGATAATGTAATAAATCACATGCCAATAACATTATGATGTTTTTTTGTCATTGTTGATGATAAAACATTTGATCTTGCATTTTTTTTGGTGACTTTACACTGACAAAAGTCCCTGTTAGTGAAACAGGATGTAAGCCAGAATGTCAGTGGTCTTTGAAGGCATTGTTGAGGTCTTCTTAAGCACAATGAACTAGGTTTGTTATCTACACATGATAGAATAAAACAGTTCGCTAAGGGGTTGAGGCAAACACGATATTCCTTGGTGGGGTCATGGTGGCTTATCCTTGTATCAGCATCACAGCAGGGTTATAGTCGGAGCATTGGTTAGTGTTGAGACAGAGGTCTAAATGTACCAATGACACCAGAGCTTGCATGAACTGTCAAGAGTACAAAACACAATTGACCATAGGCCTCGTTAGGATGCAACTCCATCATGGAGGTAGTGTCTTGACAGCGTTGCGTGCATCATGAGAGTTGCAGGAAAAACAACAAACTCATTTGCTTCTGTGCACTACTGATGATTTTTGTGCCATTTCCATTTTCATATAAATAGTACCACAAAATCCTCCTTCTGTGAACATGTTGCCACATTTATTTGTTCAACAGACAGAGAAGGTGCCATAATACACTATTACATCTGCATTTTATTTACATTTTGTAGAAAGACACAAGGCACATTGAAAAATAACTTTCAACATCACCTTGAAATGCATCTGACACTGTAGCATAGATAATTTGACCACTTGCTAAAGCAGGCTCCCACTGAGTTTTTGGATACTGCGTATTTAAAAATATGCTGCCTGAGTGCCACAACTCATATTTGCCACACGTGTCTGAACGTGTGGCAAACTGACACAGCTGTGGCTCAGGTAATGACCCAATACAACATTACTTGACCACACACACAGCACTTTGGAAATGTTTTACTCAAGTGGACATATAGGGTGCTTGAAATAACAACGCTTTCTGATTAATTCAGCTAATGTTTCCATAGAAGATTATCATCACGACACCCATGACCACAGCGGAAGCTGAGAGGTGCTCGTCAACCTTGAAAAGAGTCATAACTTTGATCAGAAACACCATGAGCCAAGAATAGCTGAAGGCACTGGTCTTGCTCATCATGGAAAAAAAATCAAAATCAGAGATTTGTACAAGAAAGTCATTAAAATGTACTGACATAAAGAAGAGGAGAGCAACATTTGTGTTCAAGTAGAGTTCACAGTTGCGTCGTAATCCCCAACCTTTAGTGTCGCCCTACCAATTTTTGTTTTCATCACCAGTTACCATTGGCTTGATGTCTTTCCAAGATCCATGCTCCGAAGAAAACAGGACTTTTCCCCAGTATACTGTTTAGCTCTATATAATAACGTGTTTTCCCACATTTTTCTCTAAAGTAATTAACACCTTTTTTCTGTGTACCTCTAAAATCAGCCCTATAGCACTGTTAGCACTTCTAGTATCATAGTTTAGTACTATGGTTCTCCTATTGTCATGCTCAACACTGCAAGTAGTTTTTAACCTCTCTACCTTTAGCACTTTTCGTAGCTTATTATTATTTACTTTTGTTGTTAAGAGTTTTGTCCAACATTTGCTGCATGGTTGGATGGTTTGCTGAGCAAGAGAGAAAGTTGTGCTAGTGAAGAGTGAGCCAAACAAATGATCTATGTCTCTGTGTATTTGTGTGTGTGAAACGGCATTGACAGCTGCACATGGTTGAAGAGCTGGGTTCATTTATTGTCAGACCTGTGAGCAGAAACAGAGCTGTAAAACGGAGGAAGCAGAGATTTAGAGCATTGAGCCATTCGAAAAAGGCCCTCGTTTGCTCGTAGAAGGCCATCTTTTAATGTGTTAATAGCAAAATGACAGATGATTCAAAAAGTCACCCTTTACTAAAATAAAATGATTATTTTTAAGAAAAAAAATCCCGTCGTCAAATCAGATGTTTCACCAAAGTAAAAATAATGCATTATTCACATCGAGCCAAATCACACAGCAGTAGCTTCTCGGTGTCAACCCCTGTCCAAACAAACAGTGCATCTTGGTTATGCCAGCCTTTAATTTTACTCATATTAGCCAAAGTGAACGCTTTGATAAGCGCTATCCAATTCATGATAAGTGTCATAATCTGGAGCAGAAGAGTTGCAATTTATTGGTATCATTGCTGAGGCTTTATTATCTCAGTGATTGGCAATATTGGTACCATGGCCCTCTGCCAGAAAAGGCATCCCGTACCCGTGAGGAAGAACTGTCTGGAAGCAACCACCTTTCTCAAAAACGTATTTTCATATATATATATATATATATATATATATATATATATATATATATATATATATATATATATATATATATATATATATATATAATTTATTTTTTTTTCTTTCACTCCCTGGTGCGCAGCATCGAGGAGGAATGCTTGTGTGTTTATTGCAGCTCCTTTCATTATCAGTTTTGATATTCTTTATGCATTGCTGCTTCAGCAACTTTGCCGCGCTCCTGGAGTGGCTGGGGGTTAGGCGAGTCTCATTTAGGGTATCTTCGATGAAAATGGTCCTATTGAAGAGCAAAAATGTGAACTCTATTAAATGGGGAACTCACTCACCAAACAATCACTCCTCCAGTATTTATCTTTTGTCCATCTGTTTTTCTTTGTAAAAAGATCACTAAGGGACACGTTCATTGAGGCAGTCTTTATGTGCTCCTACTCCGAAGCAAGATTTGCTCCTTTTGCTTTAATTACAGTAAGTACAGCAGACCCCCCAGGCTTTTTTAAATACATCAACCAGCAGAAGAAAAGAAGAAAAATGCTAATTAGTCCCATAATGTTGCTGACCATGCAAGTTCCTCAGCTCTGCTGAGTTTTATTGACACAAGAAGGACAATAGGAATCTGTATTCAAATGATCTGTCCTCGTGTTTAGGTGCTGCTGCTGATGCATACGCTGTTACCTTTACCAAATATTTTTCCTGCACAGTCTCAGTGAAATTGGACATAAAGTGAGGAAATCAATAGCTGTATGTCTCTTGTTGGGATTACACTATAAAGAACTGACGTGCAGTTTTAAGAGTGATATATGAAAAAGGTTCACTTTATAATTTTGTACTTTGTGTTTGTGTATAGTTGAATTGCATACATTTAAATATTAGGAATGAGTTAGTAATTTAGGTCAATTAAAAAAAAAAACAATCAAAAAGCAAAACTACATTATGGTATGCAGATTACTTATGAGTACAATAATAAGGATTTTTAGCAAAGCAGTGTCATCCTACTGACCTGTATACTGTTCAGGATATGCACTCAACAATTATTTGGAGCACCTTTTGTATGAATTAATGCATTGATGCAGAAGGTGGCTCTCCTGAGGGGCTGAGGAAGCCTAATGTTGCTTAAAAATCAGCCGTCTTCTCATACACAGTGGTGAATTCCTCTTAACAATATCTCACACACTGCAAAAATGGATCTAAAAATAAGTAAAATGTTCTTAAAGTTAATGTATTTATCCTTGATTTGAGTAGGTAAAATTGATTATCTGCCAATGGAATGAGCATTTTGACCCCTAAAATAAGATAATTAGACATCCTGCACTTGAAATAAGATGATGGAGATGAATTGTTCCTATTTTAAGTGCAAAAATCTTATTCCATTGGCAAATGGTCTTATTTACCTGCTCAAATGAAAGACAAATACACTAATTTTAAGAACATTTTACTTATTTCTAGTTCTGTTTTTGCAGTGCATATGCTGTTTGGGGTTTTGGTGAGGAGAGCTCACTGATGCTATGTACAGCAGGTACATAAAATCAGCATCTCTATAAAGCTGGTCAGCAGAGGGAAGCATGAGGGGCTATGACATGTCTTTGCAAAACAAACAGCAGCGGGTGACATGGCCCTCCAAGTCACCACTGTCTGTGGAAATTTCAGTCTGTACCGCAAGCAGCTTCGAATCTGTGCCCCGTCACTATTCCTCCAGACTGGAACCTTGATTTCCAAATGATTTTCTAAACTTAAATCAGAAACCAAGACTTTGGTTCCCAGAGCAGTGTCATTAACCAAGGTAAGACGCTTCTGGCTTTGTCTGTTGTTCCTTAAACTAAGAAATGTGTTGACCATGTCCTGAATACGTCTGTGTGTGTTGGTTCAGAAAGCCCTGCAACAGATACAGTCACATCTTCAGAATCCCCACAAACGTCTTTGATTAACTTTACTTTACAATCCTCTGAGCGCTGCAGTTATCCCCGTCACATGTGGACCATTTTATTGTATTTTTTTTACTTTCATTAATTTGCTTGTATACAGTAGGCTACTCTATAAACACTCAGCTTCTTTAGCGTTCTGTGATTTACCTCCTTGTGAACGTGTTAGTGACTGCATGCCGGACAATGGTCAAGTCAGCAGTCTTTCATGTGATTGTGTAGGCCACAGCATATAGCATTTCTATATTAAAATAATTTTTTAGTTGTCTAGTGCAATATTTGAATTTCCTGAGAAAAAGAATGTTGGGGTTTCATTAGCTGTAAGTGATAATCTTCAAAATCTTTATTTAAATATTGAAATATGTTCTTATTTCAAGGATAGGCCTATGTTAATTTATTGAGACACATCTGTTGCTTAACTCCCTATCCACAATTTTTGTGCATTGGATACATTTTTGTAATACATTCTGTGTTTGAGAGCTGCAGAAAGTGTGTGTGTGTGTTAGTATGTGTGTGTGAAACAGAAGGAGAGGGGAGTCAGAATCAGGATCGATACTATTGACCTGTTTACCTTGGTGCCGTGCCGCTCGGGCCAGTACTCCGGTTTACCACTTGAAACATTAAAACCAGGCTATTAGTAATACTTTGGTCCTTCTCCTCTCTGATTGGACGGCCAGCACTGGGACAGTCCAACCAACAGACATGAGAGAGGGGAAGAAGCGAGTGAGATGTGGAGAGAGACTGAAGAAAGGGAGACACCCTAAGTCTAATCCTCTTGATTTAAAGCCGCTGGGTTTTTTGCCCATGTCTCGCTGCTTGCTTCTCGACCTGATGTGGTCACTCAACCCTATCGAGCTGCAGGGCATTGTGGCCCGCCCCCGTCTCTGCCACGTTCGCACCCCTCCACCCCTCCGGCGCTTTTGTGCTCCTGGCTTCTCCACCTCCTTCCCTAGCCCCCACTTTTCCCCCCCCATCCTCCTCCATAGCATCAAAATGAAATTTCTTTAAATGCTTAATTTTACCCCCTTTGGCTTCCTTTTTGCAAGTGCCCTCTCACATGTTTGTCCATCGATTTTTCATCCTTCTCCTGCCACACCGCCCCCCCTCCACCTTCTTCCAATCCTCCTTTCGCCCCCATCAGCTTTTCGTCTGCGTCTCCCCAGTCTCTCCTGCTCTCCGTGGTTTGTTGATGTAAAGTGATTTATTTATTTATTTACTTTGAGCTTGTTGCTCAGGTAATTTGTGGTGGGTAATGACTTTTGGTGAATCTGCTTTGCGCTCTTTGAATTCTTTTTCTGACCTTTGCATCATCTGGGGCCCAATTCTCTGCACATCCCTTTTGTCCCATTTGCTCTTCTATATTTTTGTATTTCCTTCCTCCCCTCATCTCTCTCTCTTTCACTCTGTCTCCTGATACAGTTTCTTTCCTGATGTTTTTTTTTTTTTCTAATTCCCCCTGATACTGGAGCTTCATGATACCCACGTGTGTGCATGGACCTGTGTGTCTATGAAGCAAGGCTGAGGAGGTGATTGACACCTGGACCTCTGTTGTGAAGGACTCCCACCACTACACCCCCCCCCCCCCCACTCCTTTGCTCCTGCTGCTTCAGCCATCGTTTTTTCTGTCCAGTGGGATGCTAAATAGAAAAATAAAATCGCAAGTCAGGGAATAAACATTGCTTAGGAATTCCCCAAGAAACACCTAGCGGTATTTCCCTTAATATGTCTGTCTTTACTTTACACAATTAAAGATTGTGTGAGGCAAAACGGGCATGATCTAGGAATATTTCTTTTTGAGCATGAAATCTGTTTATCTCCACACCCCATCTCTACCAACAGTAGCAAACCCAAACATGTGTTTCTCTGTATTTTGTGTTTTTATGTGATTGCTCCCTTCTTTTCTTTAACCAGGAAGAAACAGTCACCATTACAAAAAAGAAATTATTTTACATAACCCTGATGGAACACAATCATTACCTGATTGCAAAAATCACCCTTTAACTGAATGATTGAATACATAAGCTGCAGGGTAATTAAGGCAACTAAAAAAAAAAAAAAAAACTATTGTTATTTAGTTGTGAACATATAATTTTGAACTCCAAAAATCTTTTCATTTGCCTTTATTTCTGCTCATTTCTAAATAATATTAGGTCAAGGCTCTTAAGAGCCACCCTGGATAGGCTAAAAGACCAAACATGGCCCTGTGGCCGCAGGTTGTAGACCCCTGGTGTAGCAAGGCAGTGATAATAATAATAATAATAATAATAATAAAATAATAATAAAATAATAATAATAATAATAACTACTTTTAAGTGTGGATGTCAGCGAACAAAAAAGGCTTTGGTTGCTGATTTAGGGAAATATTTTTCATAAAGCAAGCTTTCTATGAGACCATTGATAATGATGGGTAAACAACCTTAAAATAATTCATCTTTCATTGTATTAGTATTATTGATAAAAATTGACAACTATGGTTCTCTAATAAAGAACATTGGAGAGATTTTATTATCTTTCCTAAGTTTTTTTGTATGACGATAAATCACAGTTTTCACTTAAAAGGCAGGTTCTCTTGCCTCACCTATTTCGGAGAGTGAGTATAAGCCTCTGTCATGTAATATGTAAAGACAACAAGATTTCACTATTTGACTGTGACCTACCTAAAAAGGTAAAGTATGTATAAACATGTGTTACATATATTCATTTTGTAGGCATTATTTAAGGTGAAACAAATAATGACAAGTGACTTTGTTACAAATAATTAGTTCTTAACATTGGAATACCTCCCTTGCTGAACACAGAGTCAAATGAACATTTGGAGGGTTTTTATGTATACATTCTGTTTTTATTTGTGGTACTGCAATGAAAGATTAACCCATTTTAGCGCTTTTTATACATCTTTACCAGACATTTCAACAATTGTGTGTGATTGCTGTTTACAGTATGACAAGCATTTAGGTGGTATTGTTGCTGCAATCCCTTGTTATATTACTTTTAAAGTTCCTGAACACTTGGATCCACTTAAATGGTAAGGTATAATTAAAATAAAACGCTTCAGTTCTGTTTTGAAGAAATTGTTGGGGTTGCCATAAATGTGACCCTTTTTTTTGTTAAAAACACTCTTTCTGCATTTTTTTTTGTCTTTATTTAGACTGTGATGGGCAGATGTCATTGTACAGAAACCAGCTGCCTGGTCCCTCCAGGAGAGGACAGTAAAGAGTAGGGAGACCACAGCTGTCTACCATTTATTCAAGAGCAAGATTTGAGAAAGATATTTTACCTCAGAATATCCACAAGAATCAATAATTAACTGTCCAAAAGTTAAATTATAGTGTTTTTCTGTATCAACATTTTGCCATGCATTCGGTAAAATAAATCCCTCTGTCCCAACAATTTAACAATACTATTTTTTTTTTACTTTCAAGCACACAGACTCTAGCAACTCCTCCTGACAGGTTCCAGGGGTCAGGGCAGAATTCATCTCCCTTAATCGAGCAGATGAACATGACCTTGGCTGGCCTTGGCAACTGGTCACATCAGCACCCATATCTAGCAATGCTTTGCATCACTGATTGTGTTAAATCATGTTTCCCTATCATCAGCAGACGCTGGATGGACAACATCCTTCTCTAAGCACATCCACAGAGGGATAATTGCCAAGACCTTTAAAAGCCTTTCAGAAGGAAACAGGGAAATCAACATAATTCAGATGAAGGGGAATATCCGAGACATAAGGTGAAGTATGCCAGGCAATAGTGAAGGGGGGGAGTTGAGGGAGAAGGTTGGGCGGAGGTGGAAAAAAGATGCAAGACTTAAAACGGTGGGTCCTTGGCATTATTATGTTGATGCGTTTAGCCAAGCAGAGTGGGCCAGCTCATTGGAGGGCCTCTAAATGAAGAGGCTGACCTTCAACAAGCCCTCTCTCTGTTCATTAGCCATGTGGTGCTTATCTGCAATAATACTGCTGTAGAGAATATGAGGCCACTGGGCCTTTCCAAAGTCAACGATGCACTACAGGTTGAGAGATGAGGAGCTATTTTAACTTTTGATGGTAGACTTTAGCAGGTCTTCAAACTCTAAGGTAGTGGAACCTTTAATATAACTTTCATATTTTGGTAGAAAGTGTTAGGAAAAGTGTTAGAAAATTATTATTTTCGTTTGCTTAGTGTTTTATGTGAATATCTATCAGTATTATATTGTGCCTTGCAAAAATAGAAATACCTAATGACTTTCCAATGTTTTCCACAAGCTAACCTTCTGTGTATATTATTACAATTTGATATAACAGTCAAACCCCAAGTGATTCATTATTGTGAAGTGGAAGAAAGACGACTACTTTTTACATTTCTTTAAAATAAAAACATCTGAACATTGCAGAATTTATATGTATTCAACCCTCTTTATTCTAAAAACCCTAATAAATTCCAGTTCGCCTTTATGGGTTTCCTCATTTATAACCAGTGTCTGTCTGTTTGTAATGTAATGTCAGTATAAATACAGTTTTTTTTTTTTTTTTTTTTTTTTTTTTTTTAAGAAGGCCTCTGTGTTATAGAACATTACTGAACAAACAGCATCATCATTAAGGAACACACAAGAGAGGTCAGGGATAACGCCACCAATGAGAACAATAATCAGAGAAGCAGATATGAGGCCCCCGGTAAATATGGAGGAGCTGAAGAGATCCATAACTCAGGTAGGACAATCTGTAGACAATGAAACTGTAAATTGTGCACTCCATAAATCTGGCCTTAGGTAGGCCATTGCTGAAAGTAATTCATAAAAAAAAAAGTCTGGTTCAAAGTTTTCAAACAGCCAGGCAGGAGACACAGCTAATCATGTGGAAGAAGGTGACTTGGTCAGATGAGTCCAACACTGACCATGATGGCTTACATGCAAAACTATATGTAGCAATGAACTAATATCTCAACACACTCTAGTCCCCGCAACCATCTTTCGGTCCAGTTTATTGACTAGTCCCAGGCCTGCTAATAGCTAGAATTCTTTAGAGTATATAATCCTTAGTTTTATTTTCATTCAAATTTCAAAAACACTTAAACCCCTTCTGTTTGTTGTTTTACACTGTCCACCATTGTCCAATAGATAAGTTCCCACATTTTTTAAATCTAAATTAGTGTTAAATACTGATAAGGTCATTATATTGAAGGATATTAATATTCATGTTCAAACTGAATGCATTAGCCTGAATGTAGCTTTTAATCCCATGTTAGACTCAGTTTTACTCAAGAATCTCATAATGTTGTTAATGCTGAACATATTTTTTATAAATAAATAAATTATGTCAATAATAAAAATCATTGGCATCCTCCCAAGCTTTATTTTTGCTCAGTAAGCGAGGCAGCATTGGAGGCAACTGACCTGATCTATGTTTGGACTGTTTTGATCCAGCTATGCTGTCTAAGTTATAAAATATTAGCTCCATCTAACTTTTGGATTGTATGTTAGACCCAATGCCAACTAACTTATTTAAGGAAGTGTCCCCTTCGATCGCACTGTCCCAAATTTAGAAATAATGAACCTACTCTTGGTAAACGGATATGTACCACAGGCTTTGAAAAGGAGCTGTAAACAAACATTTGCTTAAGAAACTTGGTCTCAAGCAAGATAACTTAATAAATTACAGTAATAGCTCATCTTACTGTCTGATCTAAAAGTCTTGAGAAAATAGTTACTAATAAAGTGTGTGAGCATTTATATAGTAAAATCCTGTTTGAAGAGTTTCAGTCAGACTTCAGAGCTCATCATAGCACTGAAACAGCTCTGATGAAAGTCACTAACGATATTATCATGGCCTCAGATGCATCTGGAGTTATCCTATTAGATCTCAGTGCTGCACTTGATAAAGTTGATCACAATATTCTCTTAGACTAGAGCGTGTTGTTGGGTGGTTTAAATCTTATCTGTCTGACATATACCAGTTTGTTCATGTAAATGATAACTCTTCTTCAAACAGCAGGCCCACTTATGGAATACCACAAGGTTTGGTCCTTGGGTCAATTCTATTTACTATGAGAGGATTAATGGAACATTAGTTAGCCAATTAAAAAAAATAAAAAATAGAAACAGATGATTATATTGTTCCAAAATAGTAAAGCTGATGTTTTAGGTTTATACTGAAGAATGCTATAAGCTATTTTTTTATTATGAGCCCCTTTCATCATCTGAACCAGTTTTTGCAAGGTGTCTTTTTGGGGTCTAACCTCTGTGTTTTTAACTTTGTTTCAACCTTGAATTCAGCATAGTAAAGAGAAATTGTGATTTTTAAGTTGGTTAGCAGTAGCATTTTTTCCTCCTTTCAACCACAGCCCCTTTTGATCAGGATTTACTGAAAACAACCACAGTCATATTCAGTAAATTAGAATTTCTGAGAGTCTTGTTTGTCAGATTAAACCTTTTGAAACTTTGAAATTGTATTAAGCATGCTTTTCATTAAGCCCTCATTTCTGCATGAAATATGTTGTTTTTTATTGGTTGGATGCAATTGCAATCTTAGATGCTATATTTTTATTAGCCGGAGGTGGAAAAAAGATAATAATTAACAGAAATAAAGGCTTCAAAACGTATTCAGTCTGCGTTAATCCATATGCGTTTCGTTTTGTGAATTGGGCTACTGAAATAAAAATTAACTTTTAAATAATATGCTATTTTTGAATATGACTATACAGGTATCTCAAACATTATACTCAACTGGTTTTAGTTAATTGTTATTCACAGAAAAATAAGTAAAAACTTATCAGATTTATCCATAAAATTCAGTACAAGCCAAACTGAAGCACAGATACAGGGGTTATCAGTTGGTAAATAGATGAATTAAAAACAGGAGGGGAGAGCAGACACAGAACATGGTCGATAGTGTCAAAAGCGGATGACAGATCTAAAAGAATGAATATTGATCTTTAGAAGGCCTTTGCTCAGGCGACCTGTGGGAGGTCAGCCCACGTAATTAGACATGGGAGGTCTAATGCAAGACTGGGGGTGAACCTGGTGTTCGAGAAGAAGGCTTGAGTTTGGAATTGAGTTAAACCCCAGACTTGATGTATAAACTGTGCAAAATGATCAACTTTGCCTCAACTACCCTCTATAATAGCTGCTAAGCATTTTTATTTGACAAAGCTATTCAGAATATTTTGGTCTGCCTTGTACCTTATATGGAGATATAACAGTTTAATGTTTGATAAAGGGAAAATATTTCTGTACGATATGCTATATGTAAATACAAGTTAGGCATGTCATTATCTAAAGATATTGATCACATCAATTTTAGATTCAGTATTTGCAGTTACCAAGTCAAAATTTCAAAATCGATAACATCAGTGGCATGCATGTCCTTGAGCTGTATGTCCAACCCTATAGCTGTCAAACTGTTGGTGGATTCAGAATACTTATGCCAGAACCATCTCAGCAGGGGGAGCAGGATTTAAACGGTTTATTTAACTTGTGAAAAATGAAGTCCAACATTGTCCTCATGCGAATCCAAGGGGAAACCAGGGAAAGCAAATTCTGTAAACAAGCTGGCAGGTTAATGAGAATCACACAGAGCTGTGTGAGGATCAGCGGTTAATTTGTTCATGTAGTCGGGTGTGACAGCTCAAAAAAAGTGGGTCACAATTTTGGATATGGGGCCAAACTATACCTTTGATGACTATAATGACCTGATGATCTTAAATACCAGATAAGTGATGAGTGAACACAGTCTGGTAGGACCCAAATACATAACAGCATCCCATAAATAATTTTTTTCAGACATTTACATGGAGGGAGGACGTTCAAATTGGCCCAGATATCTACAGTAGCTTAAGCCATCCATCATCTACTTGCTTATCTGTGCAAGGTCATGGGTGGAGTGGGGAGCTAGTGCCCATCTCTAGTGGTCATTGGACAAGAATAGGGGTACACCCTGGACAAGTCACCTGTCTATCACAGGGCAACACAGACACAGGACAAACAACCACGCACACACACACACAGTTTAGAAAGACCTATTAACCTAACAAGTTTACATACCATTTTAAGTTCACAGTAGATCTAAGCTTGGAGATGTTCCATGCAGAAAGATTCCTGGCTGGGGTTCTAACCCAGGATATTTTTGCTATAAGGCAATAGTGCTACCAACTGTGCCACTGGGCATTTTTTGTTTTTTTACAATGAGACATTTGCTCTTACCAGAGTTTCTGCAGGTTAACCTGAATTAAATAAATGAATTGTATTTGAATTTCTCCAGCACTTAGTCAGGAAAGCCTGTATACAGTTCTGGCAACATACTTCTAGCTATACATTATCTCACTTGACATACAGTTGCAAATAAACTCTTGTTTCCTCTTCTGAAGATGTTTTATGCAAAACAGTTTGCTGAAGTTTAATGTGGCTCATTGATGATTTCACATATTTCAACATGGTCTCACACCTAGAAAGGAAATCTCCAGCTCCTTGAACTTAGTGCTTGACTGAACACCACATAATGGTTGGACCAGTGTACCTCTGCACGAGCTACACAAAGTGAGCTGAAATGGTAACATTGTGCAGATGGGGATGCCACAGCAATCAATGCAGTCTGCCTTTCACTTTGCATATATCTTTGTCAAAACACTTGGTTGAGACCACAAATTTTGTTACATTAGCAGATTTACAAGTAGTGCCATGATTCAAAAATTAAATGCTGCACAGCTCACAGGCATAGACTATGGTTGTAGTTTGCATAAAGTCACGGACAATACACCAACAACAGGAATTGAGTTTAGTCAAGGACTAAATGAAATGATATTTTGAAAAAGAAATGTCATGTTGAACTGCAATCCCATACTTGGAATAATTAATAAAATCAGTACTACATCGCAGCATTTGAGCTAAAGGAAGGAAAACATGCATTTTACCAGATCGGATTGACCCTGGATTTCGGTCAGTACTGTATATGCTTGGTAACAGACATTTCTACAAATGCTTGTACTTATGCAAGTAACCAGCACAAATACACTCTTGAATCAACTAAAGTAGCTGCATTACCTGAAAAGCAAACAACATTGTTGTCTATATGAACATTGACACATTCTATGACACATACCAAATATTTATTCATAGACATTATCAGAGGCTGGCCCATCCACAGTCTTGCACACGACAGCAGACCCACGTGCATCTGTGTGTTGTCTCTTCATCTGTCTGGCTGTGGATAAAGGTGGGCAGCAGAGACCCAGGGTGTATATAATCTGTGTATCATTGGCTTTATCCACTGCAGAAGCACATCTGATTTAATGCCCCACAGCCACAGTAATGGGCCCCTGACACACACACAAATGCAGTGCACCATGTTGTGCATCCCACCTATATACTTTGTCCTCTCGGAGATTTCACTGCCCACTGGTTGACCCTCACTTCAGACGCACAAATGCACTCATGTTTATGTTAAAGAAAATAAACCAACATGAACTTGCACGCACACGCATGCTCAACTGTGGATCAGCGGCTACATGGTTGTCACAGCTTGGGGACGTCTCTTGGTAAGGTGAACTCAGATTGAACCTGCTCAAAACATAAATAACATCCATCTCTCGTCTCTTGCTGGCCCCACAGTTCTTTCTACCCTCACACTCTCTTTTCTCTGTTTAGCTCATCCAGTCTCTCCCTTCCAGTTCCCTCTCAGTGTTGTGTGAGCTGGAATACACAGACATGATCATGGAGGATGCACATTCCACAGCTCACAACACTTGAATAACAAAGTAGCTTTGGAAACATCTGAGGTCATGCCTTGAAGTGCCCTCCATAGCCTTTTGCCACTATTGTGCCTTGAAAAACTATTCGTACCCCTAGAACTTTTCCCATTTTCTCATGTTACCAGTTCCATGCATTTAATTGGAAGGATTTTTTGGTGAAAAGCGTATAGTGTCCACATTAAGTACCACATATTTGTGAAATGTAGACATGGTCTTTAGAATTTCAAAAAAAATAGTTGTTTGTTGTCAAACTTCAGCTGCACTGATTTAGTACTGCAGACAGCCATCAGTCTTTTGAGCTATAGCTCCTCCAGCTTTGAACAGTCAGAGATACATTTGCTTAGCCCCATTCTTCTTTGCAAAATAAGTTCAGTCAGATTGGACAAAGACATTCTATGAACAGCAATTTTCATACTTAGCCACTTTCAATTGTCCATAGCAATTGTACTAAGGTCTGGACTTTGACATGGTCATTTCCAATATAGCTCAGACAGTATGCTTAGGGTAATTGTCCCACTGGAAGGTTAATGCCCACCCTAGTCTTCAATGTTGTGCAACATTTAACAGGTTTTCTACTAGGATTGGCCTGCATGTTGCTGTCTCTCAATCTGCCGATTAACTATGTCCACTTTTCCTTGTCCATCTTGAAGAAAAGCATATGCGTTTCACAACGGAAAGGCATTTTTGCATAAATGCCTTGTTTGGTAAATGGACTGAACTTATATAGCGCTTTTCCAGTCATGCTGACCACCCAAAGCGCTGTACACTAGAGCCCCATTCACACAGTCGCTCTAACTAACGCGCACACATTTATACACCGAGACACAGCTCGGTAGGCAACTTGGGGTTAAGTGCCTTGCCCAAGGGCACATCTACATGTGGCAAGGGGAAGCTGAAATCAAACCCACAACCTTCTGGTTGCCAGACGATTACTCAACCCATCAAGCCACAGTCGCACCATTATTCTGCACATTAAACATGAGGTTTGTAAATTCTCCAGCATAATGTGACAGCACACTGTTTTTCTACTTGCACTATGATATGTTAACAATTTGATCACTGCTGCACTTGATATTGCAATGTTGCCATAATCTGACTATACAACAAAATTTTGTTCTGTATGCACTCTGTACATACACAATGACAAATAAAGTTGTCTAAATCTAAGTCATATCCACAGCATGATGCTGCCATTATCATATTTTGGGGAGGGTGTGCTTAGGGCCGTGGGTAGTTTTAGGTTTTAACCACATATAGATCAAAAAGTTTTAACTTGGTTTCATCTTACCAGACCACGTTCTTCCACATGGTTGGGCTTTTTGATCGTTTTGTGTACAGTGGCATACTTCTTGTTATGTTTTGCTTTCTGAAAGCCTGATTTTAAAAGTGCATGGCTATCATTTGTCCTGTTGCCAGATTATCCTAATCAAGCTGTGGATCGCTGCAGCTCCTCCATGGTTTCCTGGTTTTCTTTGCTGCCTCTCTTAACATTGATGTTGTTCCTGTGCCTATCAGCTTATGTGAACAACCATGTCTTGGTAGGTTGGAAGTTGTGCAATGCTCTGTTTTTAGGTCATGGATTGAACATTGCTCCTGGAGATATTGCATTATAAGTTTGCTTTAAACTTCTCCACAGCTTTATCTCCATCATGTCTAGTGTGTTCCCTGTTCTGCATGATGCCGTTTGTTGGCCTCTAAGAATATTGAAGCCTTTACAGATCCACATCATTTATAATGTAGGTTGAATTACAGATAAACTGCTTACCAAATAGGTGAAATTTGAGGGATGTTGTGTGGACTCGATTGAAATCACACATAATTAGGTATAGGTGGCTTAAAATGCATGCATGTTAAAATGTTTAGTAACACATTTTCAAACACTTTTCATTCTATTCACATTTGTACTACTTTCTTGGGATCTATTATGATAAAATACCTTGAAATCTGTGGCTGTGAAGTGAAAATCCAAAAACATTCAAAGCGGTTGAACTTTGCAAAGCCCTGTATATGCCAAATGATCACAGCTGCTTTAGTGTCTTTTTAAAATGTTTTTGGATGAGGTTTCATATCCTGGTCAGTGTTCCGCATTCCCTTTAGTTTCAGAAATGGACAATCTAAATGACTTTTCTGCAAAGTGCTCAAGAAGACCGCAGCATCAGTTATCCTTCTCTAATAACATTCCTGCCCAAGTTTATAGCCATTTTTATCAGAAAATTTGCCCTTCCCCCTCTTTATCACTGTTGCTCTGTGTGTTTGGTCCCCTCGCCAGCACTTCCTGTTAACACACAGGCCGTTTATTGATAGGCCATTCCCATTAGTGCTGTTTACCTGTCAGGGCTCACTGCACTAATGAGAGAGCTTTAGGAGGGAAAAATGTGTAGGGACGGTTAACGGCTAATGGATGTTTACAGCCTCCCTGGATACTACCAGGTTTGCTGCCACCTCTGCCGGTACCACTATCATTAGCCCCAGACCTGCTCGCAAGCTAATTGCCACCGTTACGATGGCCCAGTCGGGGCCCATTTGATTACCATGGGATTAGGGTGAGAGCATGGTAAAGATACAGGTTTGGCGTTAAGGAATGGGGTTAGCATTTGGGGTGATGAGCCTAATCGATATCCAGCGATCAGGGGCTTTTGAGGGTCTGAGTGAAAACAGTGGAGTGGGAGTAAAATGGGGGTTTAAATGGAAAATGTTTTAGGGTTATAACATCAGCCCTACGTCAAAAGAGCACTATAAATGCTGCTGCTGAAGGGTAATTGTGCCATTAGGGCTGTAAGTGATGCTAAATGGTGCAGGTATAGTAAAGGAACCACTGCTTCTACTATGCTGGCATGTAATCTAATATAAATCTCTGATCAACCATCTTAATAGCTGGTATATCCTTGAGAAAATTGCCCATCATTGTTTCAGTAAAAGAGATAAGCTTAAAATATCACAGTTCAGCCAAGTCAACACACTACAAGGATTTTCATCTGGGGAACAAATCCAATTTAAATGAATATTACTTGGAGCATTTCGTTATTATAAAAACGTGTAGAATGATTTTAGAAAGAGTGAGCATTGGAGGTCTGTTTTAGAATTACAAGCCAAGGACACTCCGGTAGAAAAAAAGAAAAAAGAAAAAAAAGAAAAAATAAGTACCAGCTCACTTTCTGCAGCAAATACTGACATGGATCATGGCAAGCTTCTGACCCACATGCAAGAGATTAGGAGACAATGGTCAAATTTTACCAAGCGTGTTGCATTACAAAAGGAGATGTAGATAACTGGCTCAGGAGGTGTCTGATAATGCTGAACATTGGATCAATATGAGGAAAAAGCGAGAGATGAGTGGAGGGAATAAATGGTGAATCGTGTGAGAAGAGTAATGAGAGTTGATCTTACTTGTGATATGTCAATGACTTGGAGCCAGGCCGAACGAGCTGAGTCCGGTGGTGTAGGTCCATAAAGGGAACTGCGTTCCAATGTGAAGTATATGGTTGAGTGTTAGAGGGCAGAAAGGAAGGCTGGAGCTTGGCTGGAGTGAGGAGCTTGTAGTTGCTAGTACTGGAGAAAATTGTCCCAGAGGTTATGATACAAAGAGGTTTGAACTGAGAATCCAGGAAGCATTCCAGAGAGACAGATCCAGGGGAGAACTCGAGTGGTAGAGAAAGCAGGCTGTGCATGCAGAAACAACAAGAAGAACACCTCAGAGTGCTGGAGGTACCACTTGGGTTGACACTCAGGACTCAAATAACTGGCAGTGACTCTTAAACTCCAGCTGATGGCTGATCAGCAGCAGGTGTGTGGGAGCACACTGCTTAGCCCACAATGCAGGCTTCTCCTGCAGGTGGGAGACAAATCACTACACAGCCAGATGCCTGACTTATACACCCTACATGCTGCACTGTCTGCAAAGAAGATCAGTTTGTGCGTTTTATTGTGAATATCTTGTTTGTGCCAGGCTGTCTGCGGACTGCATTTAACTGTTTAGTAATGTTAAAACAACATGCAAACACTTGAACAAACTACGCTTAAATCTTTTTAAACACATAGGTAGAATAGGGGGCGACGGTGGCGCAGGAGTTAGGGAGTTTGTCCTGAAATTGCCGGGTTGCCAGTTTGGTATCCCCTCTCCGACCTTCTCAGTCATTGGGCAAGACACTTCACCTGCATTGCCTGCTGGCAGTGGTCAGAGGGTCCGGTGGCGCCGATGTATGGCAGCCTCGCTTCTGTCAGTGTGCCCCAGGGCAGCTGTGGCTACTAACATAGCTCACCAATGCCAGGGTGTGAATGTGTGAATGACTGATGTAGAGTAAAGCTCTTTGGGTCGTCGGACTTGATAAAGCACTATACAAGTGCAAGCCATTTACCATTAAAAAAACGGTGTTATTTCAAAATTATTATTCCTCTCCGCTTTTCTGTGGAGATGCAACATTTTTGTTTTTCTTACTGTTGCTGACCACAGTTTGCAAAAAGGGATGTTTTATTCATCCATCTATTCAACAGTTCATTTAGCATCCATCCAAACAGTTTCAAATTTCATATTCAACCCCCTAATTTCACCATTAATACCTGCAGCAAATGTAATGCAAATTGTTTTATACTTTGAAAATTAGGAGAGAGAGTTATGTAAATTTGAGTTAGAGGTTTTGACATGAAAAGTGTTGGAGCCCCATTACAAAGACAAGTGGGTTAAAACATGGCAATATTTCCATCGCAATATCAGAGCTTCACTGTATGTCAGAATGAGGGTTTTTTTGTGCGATAATATCCTGATTTTCCCTAAATGGTAATGGTAAATGGCTTGTACTTGTACAGCGCTTTATCAAGTCCAACAACCCCGCATTGCTTTACACTATAGTCAGTGATTCACACATTCACGCACACATTCTCACCCTGGCGTTGGTGAGCTATGTTAGTAGCCACAGCTGCCCCGGGGCAGACTGACAGAGGCGAGGCTGCCATAAATCGGCACCGGACCCTGTGACCACCGCCATCAGGCAATGCGGGGGAAGTGTCTTGCCCAAGGTCATGACAACTGAAACACTCAGGGAATCAAACCGGCAATCCGCCGGCAACCCCTAAGTCCCCTTTTGAATAGCTGTGCATGTGCAAGACCATCTTACCTGCTCTTCTGCTCCTTAAGGGGATCGGGTGATTTCTTTCTACTGAGGCCTTCCTCTTCTTCTCTTAAACTTTCAGCCATGTTTAAAGTATACGTGAGAGCAGCGGAGCTACAATGAACGGCTAACACTGAAGCCAACCACTAAGCTAACTGGATACATAAACATTAGAATTGTGCATGCACAGCCAGCAAGCGGAAACTAACAAGGACGTGTACACACATGGGTGTTACCTGAGCGCGTCAGAATGACTGGCATGTGGGACAACCAATAGATTAGGCGATACCCCGGAACTTGAGGGACAGAGGAGGGTGAGAGCAGGACCCTCCATGCCAATGGCAGTGATTGGTCAGAGTTTTTAAAGGCTGCAGCTTTCACAGAGATCTAATTTTAACCTCCTTTTTCTGCATACATAAAGTATTGACTACTGCTAGGATGGAAGGACCATTTCACTCAGTTTAACAAAAAGTTTCTGAACAGGAATACCAACTACAGCTTTAATATCCGAATGGGTCAGTAGGTAGAAAATAACATCAAAACAACAAAGCTGTTGGTCAAAGAGGAGGACTCACTTTAACATAAATATATGTGTAACCTGGCACATTTTGGTCACTTCTTCATTCAGTGAAGATATTAATGGTCTGACCTCCTCTTCTATCTGTCCCTGCTAGACAACTTCTCTCTCTCTTTCTCCTCCTCATTCTCCTTTGTCTGTGTTACTGCTGAGCATCAACGCGAGTGCATTTGATGGTGCTGCTCCAGTCGCACTTGTGGCGCTAAACAAATCTTTAATTTTGGTACATTTGGCCCTGTCCACCTGTAAGATATTGAGCCTTTTTTCTTTCTCTGCCTCCCTTGAGTTTTTGTGGTTTACTATCCATTTCCAGAGGCAGAAATGAAATGATCTCTCTAACTCCGGTCAGCTAAAGTGGCTAAGTTTGAAAACTTCAGTCGACTGTGAGGGGAGGGGGTGGGCTGAGGTAGGTTAAGAGCTTTCAAGGGAAAAAAAAAAGCGGGACGTGTTCGTGTCTCATACTGTTGCAGTCAATAATATTTGTTTAGAAATGCTCTTATTCACTAATTAATTAAATTAATAAATAAATTATTTTCAATAAATACATTAAATAAATTAATTTATTTGGCAAATCCAGCCCTGTAGTCTATGATCACAACATCATATTTACCAGTGGCTTGGTTTAAAGAAAATCAAAGGCAGGAACAATCTTGCCTCGATGGCAATAATTACATGAACTGTGACATAGAGAACTTTCTGTCATGTTTGTTTTGAATTGCACTCTGGTGCTGGCAACAATTACCAACACTTAATGAAAAGCGCTGACGAGGAGAGGTCGGTTGTTAATTTTCAGGGAAGGAAGTTGGATGATGAGTTTCATAAAGACTTCTTACAGATGTCCATGAAGGAAGACATCGAGAGGAGGTGAGCAAATCCACACAATCTGGGTGTGGGTGTTGGTGGTGAATGGGTAATGTTGTCTCTGTCGTTCTTTCTTCCAGGCGTGGCATCAGAGGAGTTGAGTATTGGAGGGTGGTAAGTTACAGAAGGATCCAAGCAGCTGAAAACGTGAACATGGTTTGAGGAGAAGTGAGGAGATTTGCGGAATGGAGCTCGAGGAGTTTTCTGCAGAAATCCAAAAAGCAAGGCGGTGGAGCTTGGAGACATGAAAACTTGGGCATGATGGCGACTGTTTTTTTGTGAAATAGGACAGCAAGGACGAGCATTAGCACTAGGAAGGACAGAGAACACAAGACAAGGTAGGCCTGACTACGTGCTGGTGAACGAAACCAGGTCATCTGCTTTAGGAAGTCTGTGCCACCTTAAGCTCCTACTGATTAGTGCTGATAATATGAAGCAGCGGGAAACACATGCTCGTCACATCCTGCGATGACAAAGTGAGAGAGATGCACACATACAGGATACAACGGATATGACAATTTCCAGACACTTGTTCTTTGTCACCCTAAACAAAAATCTATTGAAATCCTGAAGTTAGAAATCTGCCAAATTTGGGTATTTAGTTCCAGCTTTGTGTCATATGATAACTGCCAGCTCACTGATGGAGTTTCTCATGTCAGCTTAATCCACATTTTCTACCGCATGGATTAATTTTTTTTATCCATTGTTAAACACTTCAAATAGACACATAGTATCAAAGGCCTTAACCTTCACTCAGTAATTCACTCAGATTTTGTCTTTCTCAATTGCTTATCAGCTCTTTTTCTTCACTAATTAAAACCGCATATGAAACAAGAGGATTGTAGACAAACACACACACATACAGGCTTGTGTTCACACACACACACGCAAAGAGAGAGAGAGAGAGAGAGAACGAAAACGAGATAGAAATAGTTGGAGCTACAATTACCAGGCAAGCCTCCAGTGTCTCATTGGGTGTCTATTAAGAGGGGGGCCTGGCTCATTGTAATGATGGCAGAGTTTAATTACTTCCACCCGGCGCCTGTTGTAAAACATGCTGATAAATGAGCCAACAGGACGGCTCATCATTATTTTTCTATAGTGCCAGACTGTTTGTACATGATGAGAGGGGGAGCAAGCTTCCTACCTGCATGAGCCTGAGAGCATATTTGCAGCAAACAGGAAGAAAGATATGTGGTAATGCAGGAATGTTTGAGGGTTTTGTATGTTTGTTTGTTTGTTTTTTTCTATTTGTTAGTGCATGCATCCGATGGACTCATAGATGGTGAGGCAAAAACACAATAATAAGCAGTTCCACCACCCTGTGATAGCAGAATGACATCTGGCCCCCCATGAGATGGATATGCCACACATAACACGAGAGAGGCTATGTTATTCACAGAGCACAGGACTACTGTTGAGCAATGTAGTTGCAAAACAGCAACTGAGATGCAGGCTGTGTAGTGCTAACAAACAAACATACATATTCATAGTCATTAATTCTACCAGATTTTAGAAGGGGGGCATGCATGGACCTCTCTGATTAATTATGTTCCTCCCCTACCATTATTAAATCGCTGAGGCAAATATCCCCCATACAATAAATCCCCTTGGCCCATGATTAATCAAAAGGCGCACAAACCTGAGACTGGTGCCGGGCAGGTAGAGTTACAGTGCTAAATCATCTTATTGCACGACGAGCAGCTTTTTGCCTGTGTATGGGATTCAGTGCCATTGTGGAGTGTAGGCCTGGTCGCTGGTCAGCCACCTCTGGGTCAACCAGTAAGGTATATGGACCTTAGGGCTCATTGATTTGAAAACTTGACCAAGGGACAAAGGTTAACAGGAAAGGTAGCAAAATGGACTCTGTGGAGGTCATGTGATTAGAAGGACTTTGCAGCCCCATCAACAAGTCAAGCAGTTAAGCCCAAAACCTAGGTCAGGTTTGTACAAATAGGATGCATACAGAAATTGATGCATACAGAAATTTCATCCTGTATGCATTCTGTACATACAAAATGACAAATAAAGATGTCTATGTCTAAGTCTAAGTCATCATCCCTCCTAATTTAACCTTAACCCGTCATTAAGGGCTATCTCATGCAATTAATTGTAGGTTAAATCTTGATAATAATAAGGTCACATAATTAGGGTGGGGACATACCTTTTTAACAGTGGCACTTGGAAACCTTTTATGGGAGTGCCCACATGAGGTGCAGCTTAGAATATACAACACCCACCCAGTAGAAACCTCAATTAATCTAAATGATTAGCAGTGGCCATTCACAGCAACACCTCTCGCTAACATGTGATTTCTCAGCTATGGTGATGTTAACCTTGGAACTTCATTCAGAGGTTTCTGATCTTATTGACTAACCAACCGTGTTTTCTGTCCAGGAGTATTGATATCCATTGAAAAACGAGGTGTTGCTGCTAATCAGTTGAATTTCTTGAAAAGGATATCGCGCTGAAAAAGTTGCCTCTTCATAATTCTTAATATTGAAAACATTTTGAAGTTCATTTTTGTAGTTCTGCAAAAAAAGAAACAAATGTATTGCATCTTTCAAATTTGAATATACATTTTTTTATATACAGAAATGTTATGTTATGATCCTGTTATGGTCAGCACAATGATGGGACAGGCTGCTGACTGCTTCACAAGGAGGGTAAGCCAGAAATATATTTGCTAAAGAAAGCTGTTGTGTTCAAGAATGGTTATGGAAAGTTGAGTGGGAGGAAAAAAAAAAGTTGGATGAAAAAAAATTAACAAGTAACCAGAATATTGGTAGTTTTGAGAGGACTGTGAAACAAATCCTATTCAAGATTAGATGATTTAGGCAGCTAGGGTGGTTGGATGGGGCGATAGAAGGTGGGACAACTGGTTGCTCTGCTGTGTGCCATACACAGAATTTCAGAGCTGCTTCCCTCCCTCTGCACATAAGCTTTATGAAGGTACTGATTTCATTTTCCAGTATAGTTGGCACCTGTCAAATGTACCTCTTCCTGGGTCATTCCTGGGTCATTAAACCAGTTGACTATTAGTTACCTGACCTGAAATCCAACTTAGAATCTGTGGAGAATTGGCAAGAAAAAGGTGAGAAACAGCAGACCCTGCAATACAGAATAGAAGTAAAAACTGCTGTTAAAGAAACCTTCCTTAACATCTCAGCAGCACCACAGGCGCATTGCCTCCATGCAGTGCTTTATTCATGCAGTGAACCGTTCAAAAAGAGGTATAACCAAGTACTGAGTGCGTGTGCTGTACCCTGCATGGGTTTTATATAGTACATTGGTCTCATTTTTTTGTTTTGTTACTAACAATAAGTCTTAATCATCTAAATTAACAGAAATGAAAAGTTGAAATGCATGTGTAATATACTTATATAATGTATGAACTTCTCTTTTTTTTTTAAATACCAAAAACAAAAAAAAAAACTTTTTGATGATATTCTATGTATCTGTATTGTATTAATTGATACTTCCATATTAAATTTGAGCTCACAACTTGCACAACACGGTCCAGTGCTGCCCTGGCAGAACCAGTGTGTGTGTGTAGCTGGAGTTTAAAGGGCACAGCCCTCTTAGCATCAAACAACTAAATGTCACAGTTGTCTGTTAATGTGTCAACCAAATCAAACATGCACAGTGGTCGAGGGGTGCTAAGTGACAGGTGACCTTGGTGGCGTGATGGAAGACGGAGCTGTTGTTGATTTTTTTTTTTTTTTTTTTTTTGTTTGGAGCCCTCTGATCTGAAAGTTAGGAAACCCTCTCCGGTCTTGTCTCGAGATGTACGCCTGACCAATTAGACATGAAATGGGCACTGACACTCACCACCCCCTTATCAAAACAGTTTTGCAAGTGTGTTCATGAATTCAAATGAAATATGCTTCTTTGCCACAGGACCTCAAGGCAGGGATGAGTGAGATTCTGTCGGTGCTCTTTGCACCGACTTTGACATGTACCGATCACTGTTGTGAAGGTCAAAGAAGGTACTCGTTCCTCTGAAAACAGGAGTTCAAGGGGTAAACTTTCCGAACATGCCTTTTTGGATTTTATTTTTTTGTAATTTCATCACTTTATTCTGTTTAATTTTTTATTACCACATCCTCACCCCCAGTTCCCCCCTTTTTGTGACATCTGTCCCTCTGAATGCATCAATAGGGAATAGACACTATAGGTGCGAGGCGTCTGACCTCCCATACACACACCTGCCCCCTCTCCCACATCTATTACTGGGCCCCACCATGTTCCATAATGTTCTGAGTACTCAAGCATATAAATAAAGGTGAAGCAAAATGACTGCCTGTGTCTTGACAGAAGTGCTGAACCACAAAGAACACCTTGAAGGGCATGTTACTGTCAATAGAGTTCTGTGTAAGCCCCTTCAATTAACATAAAACTAAACATCTCCCCAGTTAGCCGCTATATAACCCTTGCGCTTTCTCTACCTCGCCCATTTGCTGTTTTATCTCCCCACGGCGTTGGATGCCGTCATGCATCTTGCAGGTGAAAAGGCAGTAAACAACATCTCACCATGTACTTGCGCTGAGACGGTTAAAAACCATGCATACGCATAATGGCATTTCACACACCACAACACATCCCACTATGGTGAGGCTTCCACACAGTACTTGTAAATTACAAACCACAAAGCTACACATGCACAAAAATGCTCACATAGACACAAATTCGAAGAATCCCATTTACTTTGATGCTACGTGACTGAACATCTCCAGCGCTACGTAGCCCCTCGTCTCTGCTAGGCTCATGGTAATACTGCATGAGATTTGCGATGCAGTGGGGAGATGAATATGGAAGGCCTGAGCTCGATCTCCTGGTCATGCACCCCATTAGGTCGCTGTTGATGCTGTTGCTATCAAAGCTGAAGAAAACTGCCTGCAGACGGCTGTGTGCCGAAGCACAGGAGAACAGAGTCAGCCTTGTGATCACACCATACCGCTCGTAGAGGCCTATCTATCTTGTGATTAGGATGTGTGAGTAGGCCACAGGGAGGTAATTTGAGGCAAACAACAAATGAAGTACACACCTTTGCGTGTGTGCAGAAAGAAAATGATTTTTAAACCAATGGTGCATTCTTTGCAGGATTTCGTATATAGTGAAGTATCAATCGTGCTGATTCCTATACTACTGTCAAAGAATCAAAACCTATCTAATGAGGATATTTGGGTTAAAACACTAGACGGATAAAAATGCCCAAATGAATAGGCTCAAAGATTCAATCCTCAATGTGCTGAATAGCCCCTAATGTGTTTGGGTTTTTGAGATAACAAAACAGTAACATACCAGCATTCTTTAGCTCTCCTCACATAATAATAAAAAAAAATAAAAAATCCAATGGCAGCTTTCGCATTTTTTGCCATCGCTTGTGGTTCCTGGTAAGGC
>NC_046363.1:34369996-34372496 GCF_011125445.2 Fundulus heteroclitus
CACTTGGTCATGTAGCAAAATGAGAATCAATATTTTTTTTATTGTGCAATTGGTAAATCGGGAAAAATAAATAAATAAAAACAAAAAAATAAATAGAGCCATGCCTCCAAAATGCTTCATTCAAAGAGGATGCATCACAAAGTTTTTTTTTTTTAAAGACGTCAAATAACCAGTTACAATGCATTGCAAAATCATTGATACCCTTCTCAGTCATATCGATGTATTTCATAATGATTGTATATGATGGAAAATAAAAATAGTGCATGCTTCTGAAGTGAAAGATATAAGATATGTAGTTTAAAAAATACACAAGAAAAAAATCTAAAAAGTGTGGCATGCACTTGTAGTCAACCCCCTTTACTCTGGTACCATAAATACGATGCCGTGCAACCCATGGCTTTATTACTGAACAGAGTCAACTTGTGTGGAATACAATCTCAGTATGAGTACAGCTGTTCTGTGAACGCCTCAGACATTTTATGAACATTAGTGCTGAAATAGCATCATAAAGAACAAGGAGCACATCAGACTGCATAGAGTTTTGGAGACATTTAAAGCAGGGTTAGGTTACAAAAGA
Organism: Fundulus heteroclitus; assembly: GCF_011125445.2. Taxonomy (NCBI): domain Eukaryota; kingdom Metazoa; phylum Chordata; class Actinopteri; order Cyprinodontiformes; family Fundulidae; genus Fundulus; species Fundulus heteroclitus. The sequence continues at coordinate 34,370,574 of NC_046363.1, forward strand.
ACATCAGCAGCTTTGGACAAACCAAGGAATCTTTTTCAATCAGTTATCCAAGAGGCCACTATTAAAAGAAAGCCATTAGTTCTGTTTGGTGTTTGCCAACAACCATAAGGTATACTGCAAACACGTGGAGAAGGTGCTCTGGTCAGAGGAAAACAAAATGTTACCTGTCGGCCGGCGTGCAAAACGTTGTGTGGCAGAAAGCTAGCAGTGCCCTTAAACACACAAAGCGATATTCTTATGGGAAAACATGGTGAAAACATGGCGGTGGAGACATCATGGTGTGGACAGTTTTGTTCTGTAGCAGCACAGAAGTCGGACAGAGTTAATGGGAAGATGGGGATGATTGTTAGAGGTTGTAAAGTACTTCAGACTGAGGCAGGCATTCTCCTTTCAGTAGGATAATTACTGCTAACATAAAACTATATTGATAATTAAATGGTTTAAATCAAAGCATATTCATTTGTTAGAATAACTCAGTCAAAGTCCAGACTTGTATAAAATGGAGAACTTGCATCAAGACCTGAACATATTTAGTCACAGATGCTCTCCATTCAATCTGTTGCAGCTTGAGGTGCTTTATGAAGGAGAAATTGCAGAATTTTCACTCTCTAGTTGTGTAAATATGATGTATTTGTAGCCAAATGCAACACAACTGCAATTAAAACTAATGCATAAATATGCACACTGCACTTTTCAAAATTTTATTTGTAAAAAATTTGAAAACAATGTATAATTTCCTTGCTTGTCATAATTTTGCACTTTGTGGTAGTCTATCAAAAAAAATAAAATAAATAAATCTAACAGTGAAAATGGTTTCGATACTTCTGCAACACTGTAGTTTTCCTGACTACCTTAATTACTGCTTTGTGAAGCATACATATTAAGCACTTACATTTATCAAAATATCATACTCCCGAGATGGCATTACTTTGTTCAATGCTCCATTACTCTTCTCTGGCAGATTAAAACTGACAGAGAACTTGAAGTACTGCATATTCTGAAGCCTAGCGCTGAAGAGGAACGTACCTCGGGAAAAACATCATGAAAACGTAAAGAAAAAGCATAAGAAAGGCTGTTTGTATGTTTCACCATAAAATTATATGAATCAGATTATGGTGAAATACTTCATAAGCCTTGTTATTTTTAAAGTGTTTTTGTAAATCTTTTGTCCGATGAGAAATTATTAAGTTGTTACGTCCTGATGGTTTGTGTGAGCTGCCAGCTCTCCTCTTAATAGCTTGTTTCACCTGCCTCCTAGTGGTATAAATCAGTTAGGGCACGTTATTAATCAGACCAAACTATGTCTTTTTTTTTCTTTTTTAAGATTGTCTTATTTAATCAGAAAATACTAAACAAATAAGGAGTTATACACAACAAAATGTTGTCATGCACATAACTATGGCTATTTGCACCAATAAATGAAAGGATTTTTTAGCAGGTTTCCCCAGTGAATATACAGTATGTGTTTTATAACACACCCTAAAAGCCATGCAAATGTACACAAAATGTTCCACTTGAGATAAATATGCTCCAGGCAGCCATAGATCATTTAAAGATAATTTTGGATATGTGTTCTCTATCCCAGTGCAACTAAGGCCCGTGCAGGTGTAACCTCAGCATGAAACCTCATCCAGGAGCACCGGCACATGTTCTGATTAATTGTTATTGTCAGTCCAGGTCATTTACTCCTGTGTGATTCTCTGCATATTACTCATATCCGGCCTAACAAAATGCATGTGCTCTCACTGATGCATGTGGATACACATGCAAACAAAGGTGCAGGAGTCCAGCACACAAAGGTGCATAAACAAAAAAAAGAAAAAAAAAAACCTTTCCAGTGTTCTAGCAATTCATGCTCAGGCAGTCAGGCAACGCTCCAAGGTATTCATTACTATTGATGTCAGAATCCACAACAAGAAGTGA